>NC_141881.1:12373020-12676050 GCF_030686135.1 Camelina sativa | reverse complement strand
CATTTGTAGAAGGCACCATCACACCAGGGATCGAGTCCTGCTTCCTACGAATGTAGGTTTTTGGCTAATGGACCGGCCAGTTGTGATCCAATGGTTGACAAAAAAAAAATTGGTATTTTACCAAACATATGCATTGGAAATCTAAAACAACAAGTATTGGAAAACAAAATTTTACTCTAAAATGACAACTAAAAAAACTAGAGGGAGTATTAATTTTAATTATATATGAACTGCTTGTTCTACTTTTTACCAATCAAGAAATTATATAGCAACACATAGTTATTTTTTTCACCACTTATAAATTATCTGCACCATTTATTCTGCAACTACAAAAAGGTTCTTTTACATCAATTAACTAGCATCACCAATATAAATGATATTAGTTTAAATTAAATTTTAGCAAATGATACAAAATAAATAATTTAACATCAAATGTAATAAATGATGTATTAATTAATTTGTTTAGCGTCAGTTCAATCAAATTGATATAAATTTGGATTAGACTAGCATACAAACAACACTAGATCCACTTGTCTTGCGCTGCTCGATCCGTTTTTCCCATTCGTAGCTTTTGTCATCTCTTAGTTTTATTTATTATGATGGAAAAGATTAGCGTTTAGAAGAATGAGTTTTATTTTTCTTTTTTTTTTAAGAAGGAAAAGGTTATTGTGTTACGTGTGAGATGATCAGATGAATGTGTGCTATATAACAAAGCGTTTTTTTTTTCAAAAAATAAATGATTTAACAATATCAATTTTAATGAGTTGTCCATGTAGGCTAGAATTGAAAATTATTTTCTTTATGAAAAAACTAAATAAATAATGAGATAATTCTATCTAAAGTTAATTAAATAAATACCACAATTCTAAAAGTTATTTAAGAGAATAGCACAACAATTTTTTTTAATAGGAGAATACCATGGGACTCACGTTTTTTGGGAGTAAAAAGACAAAATCACCTTTTTCTTATTTTATTGTAATGTAGAAATGAAAGATTACGTTAAATTTTTTAAAATAGCATGTAATATTTATATTTTACATCTTATTTATGAACCCAAACTGACATATAATTTCGTTCTAATTGTAAAATCTAAACCCTAACCATCTCATTTGTGAACCCAAACCGATATATAATTTCGTTCTAATTGTAAAATTTAAACTCTAACCATCTTATTTGTGAACCCAAACCGACATATAATTTCGTTCTAATTGTAAAATCTAAACCCTAACCATCTTATTTGTAAACCCAAACCGACATATAATTTCGTTCTAATTGTAAAATCTAAACCTTAACAATCTAATTTGTGAACCCAAACCGACATATAATTTCGTTTTAATTGTAAACTTTAAACCCTAACTATTTTATTTGTGAACCCAAACTGATATATAATTTCATTCAAAAAATAAAAATAACATGATATTTAAACAAATAACATGTAATATATGTAATGGGTATAAAAGTAATTGTATATGAAGAGAGAATAGATTGTGGGTCCCATGGTAGTTTGTTAAATACTTTCCATTTTTATGGTATGTAGTGCATATACTCTTCTATCTATGTATAATATAAACTGTATACATATTTAGGACTGCATTAATATTATTAGTGGTGTTACCGATGTATATATCTTACAGTACTCATAGTCATAGATGGGTGTGCACTTTTGAACTTTTGAACATAGTTTTTGAAAAAACTTGTACTCCCACTGTTCCAAATTATAAGATTTTTGGACTAAAAACACAAAGATTAAAAATAATAAATATTGTATCATTTAACTAAATTCAACCAATAGAAAAAATACTGCAGAATTTAAATGGTCAAAAATTATTAAATTAATACAAAAGTGTATAGAAACTTAAAAGACTCTTATAAACTGGAACAAAGAAAAAAACCTAAAAGATTTTATATATTGGAACAGAGGAAATGTAATTTTGTTTTCTCCACATAATTTCGTCTAATAAACGAAAATCCAAACTTAAATACTTGTACAATTCAGTATAAAGCTTCACAAAAAAGCCGGCAAAACTAAATGTCCCTCCAATATAAAAATCTTAATTTTATTTTTGTGTTCGTGTTAGAAATTTGATCGACTTTTTTACATACTTCTTGTTTCTAGAAAATCATAAAGAAGAGTAACTCTCTTTGAAACTGAACAATGTTATTAGTAGTCCTACCACTAGAAGTTTAGTTTTTAAAAAATCTCTTTACAACGTGACATTATGTTGCATGTCTGACATGCTCGTATATAAAGGAAGTTTTGTTATTGCATCATGAAACTATAGTCAAAAAACATTTGTGAAAATTTTCTTGTAAACAATATAAATCTGTATCTAGATGTGCATTACGTTTTTATAAGTGAAGCATGGTGAAGATAACTGTCACAAAGAGTGAAGTCGATTTGACATCTCCAACTAATTTTACCTTAACCTTCACTAAAAAGGCAACAAAAAAACTAAAAAACAAATTATATTAAGGTTTTTTTTTTTTGGTCGACAATCTTTCGTTAAAACCCAAACCGGACAAAGATATAGTGGTAGTACAGGTCCAACAACATAAAAGCTCATCAAAAATCCGACAACATAAGATTACACTGGCCTAAAATGGACACGTGTAATACCATGTGTTTCGCGCAAGTTGGGAGGTGGAAGATGCAATCAACTTGTCACCAACTCATTCTCGACTCGTCACCGCCATGGCTAACCGTCGATCAATCCAGATTAGATTCTCTAAAATCAGCTACTTCATTGGAATCACCACCCTAACTCTTTTTTACAGAATTCTCCGGATGTATATAAATAGAGATCCAAAAACCAACAAAGTTGAACCGCCAAGAAAAGATGACAATGCAAGAGGTTTTAGACCCAGCAGCAAAACACGCTTTCCTGAATCTGTCTTCACCAGCCATCAAGTTTCCAAACATCACGATCTACAAACAAAGAAAAAGAACCTTCATCCTAAGCCGATTACGGCACCAGTAGGGTATGAAGGATTTATCCTTTCTTGCAAGGAAATCGAGCAGTTGATAATCTTTTGAACCTTGATTTTTACACTCGCGTTTATCTCCTTCACTTGAAGAGATTTAGTTACTGCAAAAGGTTTAAAACCAAACAAAATAAAAGAACATAGCCAAAACAGCTAAAAAGAAACTCGTACATAGACGAGAGAAATGATCCAGACTAAACCGGATAATATATTACATAAAAAAAACTAGATTAAAATTGAAGAGAGTCCGATTTTAATCGAAAGAAAAATTTTCTCTCTCTGAAAGATGCGAGAGAGATAAGAGAGAAAATTTATTTTAAATTTATTATTCTTTTTTGCATATAGTTCTTCAAAATAATTCCCTTTCTGGCTATTTTTTTTTTTGGGATTGGGATTTGCAGTTTACAATATTATATATTAACTGTCACAAAATTGTAAATCTTAATGATATTTATGCAATGACATTGTTTTGAATCAGACTTTTTTGATTTGCGAAAAGTCTCAACTTCACCGGACCAGATTCTGGTTCGTGAAAATTACACATCTGTGTTCGAAATGGGCTTTTGATTCTCGTATTGATCACGCTTTTACTCTTTTGGTCCTAAAACACTTTTTCTCAGCTTAGATTGTGTCTGAATTTAATTTAGGATTTAACAAGTCAACAAGTCAACGTCGGTAGAGACCACAACAACATCTACGAACACGTGTACACTTATCTTCCATAGTTCCATTGTACTCACCGGCACGTACCGGTAGTTTCACCTACAAGTAAAACTCATCCATTGCTTCAATAATGTCAAAAATGTCACACATTTACACATAGATACACTAGGTCACAGTAATACCCAAATTCCACGGCACCTATTTGCCATCAAAATCAATAAACTAAAAAAGATCAAAACTTTATCACTACTAGTTTTATTGCGTTTTCCCGAGAGAGACGTAAGAAGAAAAACAAAATCAAAACCTTTAACTTTTTTCTTTCTAATAACTCTCTTTTTGGTTGGAGAATTTTACATTAATGTTTTGTAGATTCTCTGATCAGAATCGTGTAAAAAAAGGGATTCTCTTTTTTTTGTTTGTTTCTAACTTACTTATTGAAGAATTAAAGTAAGTAAAATTAAAGTAAATAGTTTCTTGTTTATTCTGTTTCCTTCCATTAAAATGGTGCTACAACATTGTACAATTCTACTGTTTTTAAAAACAATAATTGATTTATTATTCTTGGAGGGACCCTTTTGTTGTCATAGAATTTACTCGCTGCGTTTTTTTACTGTTGTTGCTTTGTTCTTGTTGTTTGGTTGTTTAATTCTTGATGCTTTCTCTCTCGTTAGGTGAAGAAGTGTAGATCTCTCTCTCTCTCTCCCTCCCTCTCTCTCTCTCTCTTTCTCTTTCTCTTTCTCTTTCTCTATCTCTTACTCTCTTTCTTGCCTGACCAAGTTTTTGTGGTGAATATTGAAGAAAAGTTTTGGAGCTATTTTTCTGGTGAATAAAAGTTTGGTTTTATTATCTTTTTTCTTCTTCTGAATTTGTCTTTGTTTGCTTAGTTTTGAGTTATCAGTTCACTTGTTGATTGTTTTTGGGTCTGTAAAAGTGGTTTCTTTTTTACTTCTTTTAGTATCTTTCTTTCCAATTCTAGTAACTTCACTGGTTCTTGAACCCTCTTTCAACTTTTCTTTTGTTTTCAGATCTCTCTCTGTGTTTTCTGATCTTTCTGCAGTGTGAGCTTCTGAGTTTAAACTAAAGAACAAGTTAGTCTTGATTGTACTTTCAAAAGATTTGGAATTTAATCTTGTTTGCTTTTTCCATACTTGTGTATTCTTGCTCTTAGACGACTTTGGTTGTCGTTTTGTGGATCTTTGAGTTTACTTCATTTGTTTATCATCACTCATGGATCTTGATAGAAAAAGATGATTTTTTTTTTGTGATTGTTTGATAAGATAGAGTTTTTAGATTCATAGATTTGATCATTTCGTGTATTGTTTTTGTAGATGGAAGAAGATTGCGAGTTTAGGCATTGGGATGAGTTAATCCCAGATGCTCTTGGTTTAATCTTTAGCCACTTACCTCTTCAAGAAGTTCTAACAGTGGTGCCTAGAGTTTGCAAAGCATGGAACAGAGCTGTTACTGGACCTTATTGTTGGCAAGAGATTGACATTGAGCTGTGGAGTAACCGTTGTCACCAGTCTGATCAACTTGATCGGATGCTTGAGATGTTGATCCCTAGGAGCTCTGGTTCTTTGCGAAAACTCTCCGTCACTGGCCTTCGAAATGACTCTATCTTCTCCTTCATTGCACAACAGTGAGTTGCTTTTTCATGAGTTTCCCCTGTTTCTTATGTATCATGATCAAATTGAGAAGAAGCTTTAAGTGGTTATTAGGTGTAATCTAGGTTTTTGTGTTATATTATCTGAATCTGAGTCTTGGATCTGTCTTTTTTTGTGGTCTATTTAGTTGAGATTGGATCTGTCTTTGGATGAGATTGAAGCAACATGGCTTTTGTATCTATCATTTTCTGACTAACTCTTTTACATGTTTCCTTGTATTTTTTTTTTTTTTGTCAGTGCTGGTTCGCTTAAAACGTTGAAGGTGCCGAGAAGTAGTCTGACCAATTCGGGTGTGGTAAGCGTAGCTGAAAAGCTTTCATCTCTCACTTTCTTGGACTTGAGCTACTGCTGCAAAGTAGGTGCAGAGGCGATACAAGCCATAGGCAAACACTGTAAATCCCTGAGAGAGTTTTGCAGAAACATGCATCCATTGGACGTAGCTAACGTTGTCTCTCACGACGATGAAGCTTATGCAATCGCCAACACAATGCCAAAGCTGAAGCGGCTAGAGATCGCATACCACCGAGTCAGCACAGAAGGAGTACTCAAGATCTTGTCTTGCTGCATCTTTCTTGAGTTCTTGGAACTTAGAGGTTGTTGGGACGTGCAGCTCGACAACAAGTTCTTCAAAGACAAGTTTCCAGATATGAAAGTGTTGGGTCCACGCGTGATCGGATTCTATGAGATGATAAATGATTGGGAGGATTGCTGCTCAGATTACTTGTCAGATGGGTCTGATTACTTGGCTTGGGAGTTTCTTGAAGATGGTGTAATGGGAGAGTTCTATGAAGATGAGTTTGAGCATGGTTGGGATGATAATTTTTATGCGGACAACGCAATTTTAGACATGGAACCGCATATTTGGCCGCCATCTCCATGAATCAGGTCTTGTTAATGTTCGAAGTCTCTACCTAAAAGTTGCTTCTACTAGGAATGGTTTTAGCCTCTTATGTGTCTTGATCTATGTATGCTGCTTGAACTTGTGTGGCTTCTTTGTGTTATTCTAATTTAAACCGGGCTGGTTCATGGCTTTAATCTCTCTTTACTTAGATTCGTTTAGAATCAGTCTTATATATGTTTTGTGTGTATGTATAGAATTGGAGATGTCAAGTTGATGTATAAGAAACAAAAAGTAGTGAAGTAAAAAGGACAAGCTATTGAGGAAGAATTCAAATGAGATGGGGTCACTTTATCTATCTGTCATTTTGTGTAGTGTCGTGTCTTTTCTTCATTTAAGTCTCGGTCTGTTTTTATTTTTGTTACTTTTTGTCAAAGTTTCACACTTCAGTAAAATTGAAAGCAAGATCAAAGTTATCAAGTTGATCAATCATTAACCAATAACTCAACTTTATTGGCATAGTTTGCTAGCTTCTAAGGCCTTTGGTTCTGAATGTAGTCCTAAAAACTTGTTGGTGTTGAGATCCAAAATCCATGCCATAAGTAAACGATTGAAACCATTTAAAAAGAAGTATTAATTAGGTTCTTTATCATTTACTAACACCACTCTTAAACATTTACTGTCAGTAGGTCACAAGGACGGAAGACAACTTATAGATTAAATCTTCTTATCTAAATTGTGATGCATTAAGTCTAGATCCGCTATTTCTTACACCGACACAAACCACTGTGATTGTTGAAACATCTTATATAAACAGAAGTGTACGGGTTCATAACAATATTACACTACATTCTTCCCAAAGGAAACCGCACATACACACGCATACATGTGAATGAAAGAAGCCTAATTTTGAGATTTTGATTCTACAGGACTACACCCTAAGTCCCTAACTAGAAAGAATAATCAAACTGCTTTGAGCCTATGTAATCGTTAAAATATAAATAGAAGTGCAAAAGTTGAATCCAGCATAGCGGAACACAAAAAATAACAACAGAAAGACCAAAAACGAAGTTTACAACATGCATGAGATCTAATGAGCCTCTCTTTTTTGATGTGTATCTCTTCATCTTATTATGGAACCGGAACCAAACTTGGAACGTAAACAAAGTTGGAAACACAAGGGTTACCTCTTCTACAGCGTTGTCTTGTCTCAACTTGTTTTTCAATCCCACCCGGACCAAGTTCGTAAAACCTGGTACAAGCATAACCATCTCGTACATCCTCATCACACCACAACACGATAGAATTGGTCTTGTGGATAAAGAATGTCGGAACATACCCGTATCTGAAGAAACGGGGATTTAAAATCGGAAGACCAGGGCAAGCCACACTAAGATACTTACTCCATGAGACAATCCCATCAGTCACTTTGTTTGTAACCCACACCTCAATCTCCCTTGTTTCGTCTCCAACACGTTGACGAAACAAAGAAAGCCTATCTCCTCTGAAACCTGAAAAGACTTCTGTATCACAAATCCAATCTCTATCAGCACTAATCCTATACTCAAAGGGAAACGAACATATGGGCTTGAATGTCTCCTTGGAAAAATCGAAACTCTGGATGAAGGTTTCAAGATTCCTCCTATCAACCCTCTTTAAAGCAATCCAATACATATTTCCATTCATAGACAAATGTTGCTTGGGTGCAGGATATAAAAATCCCATTCCAAATTAGCAGAAAAGGCTCTCCAGAGTTTAGACTTGAAGTCATATATCTCATATTCCAAAAATACCAAACTCCTACGACCAATTCTCAAAATCTTGTAGCTGTGATCATTGTCGTATCCAAAACGGTATATATCTATGAGTTATATAGTGAGACCTGGATTCAACAAACTTGAGTTGGCCCAAAACAGGATTCCACACTGCAACGTTGTGGTAATCTAGCCTTCTTCCAGCGTCCCATTTGCATAGCAATACCATCGCATGTGAATAACAGACATGTTCATACAACTAAACTTGGCCGGAAGTGGTAGACGTAAGATATCTAGGGTCGTTGGATTTCAACCTTATCAACACAAATTCGCATCATTCGTTCCTGGGAGAGGTGCAAGTGGTTGTAGATGAATCTCTTGTCGTTGCAGAGAGCGTACCATTCTTTACAGGTCGTTTTGCAACGTATCAGCGATTCGATTGGAGCCTTGGAGAAGATGTCTTCTACTACATCAAGAGGTAGCGGCGATGAAGAAGCCATCGGGAACCCTTTGGACTCTTTCTCTGCAAGGAGGGATTGTTTGTGGCGTAGAGCAACTAACACCCCAAATCCACATATGTACATTTCTTATTGTGCTAATCAAAGCCCCATTAGGAGATAAGCCCGTGAAGTGGGAAGTGGCGGACCGTACGTATCCACGGAGATGGCGAGGCAGTGATGAGTCCATCAGTTATATATAGAGAGAGAGAGAACCATGATGAGAGGAGAGATAGATCGAGATGTGTGGAGAGGAGAGAGATTAGAGAAGGAGATGGCACGGGGGTTGTGGGTGACTGAAGTTGGGCCGGACCAAATAAGGGAAGTGTCGACCGACACTCTTTAAGTGGTGTCGATCGACACCGTTGAAAAAGAGAGAATCGCCACTAAAACCCTCGAGCCATCTCACTTGTTCTTCATTCCTCCAAACCGACGAGAATCTACAAAGCTTCATAACTTTTCCAATACTGATCCGTTTTGAGTGATTCCAAGCTCTATCCCACTCGATTTCGAGCCCTCTTTCCGGATCCGCTGTCACTTTCTCGATTTGAAGCGATGGCACCGAAGAAAAAGCCCAGAACCGCCGACGGCGAAGTTTCAACTTCTCACCAAACCCGCCGTCCACCTCCGTCAGCCCCGGCGACTGCTGCTCCGCCTCCGCGGCCTCCGACAAGACCTCCGTCTCCTCTATCTGATCCCATCCAGCCAAGATTCCCATGGCCAAAGGAGGAAGGTAAACCGATTCCCACACAAAGAAAATGGCCCAATAACAAGTTTGTTGAGCTTGGGAAGTCTGAATTCATCAACAGGGCAATGGATGATTGGAGAGACTATGAGATATTGCTGTATAATGCTTGGTTAAATATTGTCATTGAGCCTACAAAGTTTGTTGATACTGCTGTTCTTCGTAGAATGAGCATTTATGATGAAGTTTTAGGATTGATAGATAAGATGCATATAGTAACCATCTGTACTAAGCAGTATGACCTTTATCCGGATTTAGTGTGGCAATTTATGGTTTCAGTTAGGATTACTTATCGCAATGAGCAGACACCAGAAGCATTTGGGAGTGAATTGTATTTCTTCATTAATGGAGTACCTTGTAGTATAACTTTTACTGAGCTTTGTGATTGCTTTGGCTAGATCTATTGGTATCAGCCAGTTGTTTTACCTAAGCATTATGAGGATCTCTCTACTTTGTGGTCTTACATAGGACTTAGAGAGTATGATTCCAAGAAAATGCTTCAGACAGAGGTCTGCCATCCCGCGCTTAAGTATATTCTTCGAGCTCTTGGTACCACTTTTCAGTGTAAGATGGAGCCTAACACGATGAGAGCAGCAGAGCTCTACTTTTTGAGTGTTGGTGTTGGCAGCTTGATTCCTTCTCTGTCTCTTGATGAGCGTTGTGACCCTATGTGCCTCAACTTTGGGGCTATTTTCGCCTGCCACTTGGTTGATCTGCAGACCAAGCCATTTCTGGGTACTAGCACTAAGACAGAGAGTGTAGGGAGCCTTATCACTGCTATTCTTCAGTTCATGGAGATCCCTTTTGATGGTTACAGCGTTGTCACTAAGAGAGTTCTCATGGATGAGAAGTATCTGAAGAGTACACATTGGCTGAAACCTGGTTTATTGTGGAGGTTTGTTGATGAAGCAGGGGAGCACTTTATTCGCCTTCTGCGACCTGATCTTACTACCATTGGTAGTGATCCTGAGCAGTTACGTTTTCTCCCTTCTGCTGATGACTATGTTGCTTGTCCTCTTTCCCGTCGCCATCGCACTCTGCGGACTGCTACTGCTGCTGCACCTGCTACTAACCCTGCTGGGGGTTTGAGATTGGTTCTTCTTCTGGGACTGTGCCACTTGAGTTTCCAGAGCCACCGCAGGATCCTGCTACTATGGACCAGGGAGCTCATCAGGCGTATGTGGTTTCTTCTTTGCGTGCCATCTGGAATGGCATGACTCGGTTGTCTCAGTGTGGCTGCCTTCGTCCTACCAGGCGCATATCACCTTCTCCATCTTCACCACCTGCTGATCCCGTCTCTGATGATGATGCTCCTCCTGCTGATGCTTAGCTTCTGATCATGGTTTTCTTTATCTTTTTCTCTTTTTAGGATTGAGTCATTTTTATTCTTGCAAGAATAATGACTCATGGTTTACTCATTGCAAGAATAAAAATGACTCAATCCTAAAAAGAGAAAAAGATAAAGAAAACCATGATCAGAAGCTAAGCATCAGCAGGAGGAGCATCTTCATCAGAGACGGGATCAACAGGTGGTGAAGATGGAGAAGGTGATCTGCGCCTGGTAGGACAAAGACAGCCACACTGAGACAACCGAGTCATGCCATTCCAGATGGCACGCAAAGTAGGAAACCACATACGCCTGATGAGCTCCCTGGTCCATAGTAGCAGGATCCTGCGGTGGCTCTGGAAACTCAAGTGGCACAGTCCCAGAAGAAGAACCAATCTCAAAACCCCCAGCAGGGTTAGTAGCAGGTGCAGCAGCAGTAGCAGTCCGCGGAGTGCGATGGCGACGGGAAAGAGGACAAGCAACATAGTCATCAGCAGAAGGGAGAAAACGTAACTGCTCAGGATCACTACCAATGGTAGTAAGATCAGGTCGCGGAAGGCGAATAAAGTGCTCCTCTGCTTCATCAACAAACCTCCACAATAAACCAGGTTTCAGCCAATGTGTACTCTTCAGATACTTCTCATCCATGAGAACTCTCTTAGTGACAACGCTGTAACCATCAAAAGGGATCTCCATGAACTGAAGAATAGCAGTGATAAGGCTCCCTACACTCTCTGTCTTAGTGCTAGTACCCAGAAATGGCTTGGTCTGCAGATCAACCAAGTGGCAGGCGAAAATAGCCCCAAAGTTGAGGCACATAGGGTCACAACGCTCATCAAGAGACAGAGAAGGAATCAAGCTGCCAACACCAACACTCAAAAAGTAGAGCTCTGCTGCTCTCATCGTGTTAGGCTCCATCTTACACTGAAAAGTGGTACCAAGAGCTCGAAGAATATACTTAAGCGCGGGATGGCAGACCTCTGTCTGAAGCATTTTCTTGGAATCATACTCTCTAAGTCCTATGTAAGACCACAAAGTAGAGAGATCCTCATAATGCTTAGGCAAAACAACTGGCTGATACCAATAGATCTAGCCAAAGCAATCACAAAGCTCAGTAAAAGTTATACTACAAGGTACTCCGTTAATGAAGAAATACAATTCACTCCCAAATGCTTCTGGTGTCTGCTCATTGCGATAAGTAATCCTAACTGAAACCATAAATTGCCACACTAAATCCGGATAAAGGTCATACTGCTTAGTACAGATGGTTACTATATGCATCTTATCTATCAATCCTAAAACTTCATCATAAATGCTCATTCTACGAAGAACAGCAGTATCAACAAACTTTGTAGGCTCAATGACAATATTTAACCAAGCATTATACAGCAATATCTCATAGTCTTCCCAATCATCCAGTGGTCAATTGATGAATTCAGGCTTCCCAAGCTCAACAAGCTTGTTATTGGGCCATTCTCTTTGTGTGGGAATCGGTTTACCTTCCTCCTTTGGCCATGGGAATCTTGGCTGGATGGGATCAGGTAGAGGAGACGGAGGTCTCTTCGGAGGTCGCGGAGGCGGAGCAGCAGTCGCCGGGGCTGACGGAGGTGGACGGCGGGTTTGGTGAGAAGTTGAAGCTTCGCCGTCGGCGGTTCTGGGCTTTTTCTTTGGTGCCATCGCTTCAAATCGAGAAAGTGACAGCGGATCCGGAAAGAGGGCTCGAAATCGAGTGGGATAGAGCTTGGAATCACTCAAAACGGATCAATATCGGAAAAGTTATGAAGCTTTGTAGATTCTCGTCGGTTTGGAAGTGTTTAAGAAAGCGCTAGGCGATATGTGGGCGGTGACCCAGCGCCTAGTGCCTAGAATGACTAGTCGGGGTTTAGGCGTTTTAAGGCGGTTTAGGCGTTTACATTAAAAAACATTATATATATGATATTATATATAAAATTATGTCAAAAATATATTAGAATAAATAAATAATAATAATTTATAAACTAAAATTAGTAAAAATACATTTATTTGATTTTGATTAATAACATATGAACATTTATAAATATGTATATGAATATAAAACTTAAAAATTTAATTATATTTAGTTAAAAATAAAAATATATATTAAAATAATATTATGTAATTTTTATGCGGTCTAAGCGGTCGTCTAGGCATCTGCTGAGCGCCTAGCGCCTAGACGGCGCCTAGGCGGCCGCCTAGCCCGCTTTCTTGAACACTTTGGAGGAATGAAGAACAAGTGAGACGGCTCGAGGGTTTTAGTCGCGATTCTCTCTTTTTCAACGGTGTCGATCGACACCACTTAAAGAGTGTCGGTCGACACTGCCCTTATTTGGTCCGGCCCAACTTCAGTCAAAGCCCAGTAAGCTTAAAACCCAGATAAATCAAACCCGACGGCCCCCTTTTATTTTTCTCGTCTCTGGTCCATCAATAGTGTCGACTGACACCCAGGTGGTGTCGGTTGATGCTTTGCTCTGATCAATGGTATCATAATTTTCCATTCGTTTTTTATTTTATTTTTCCTGAAAAAAATGAAAACTCAAAACCAAAAATTAATAAGTTAGTAATCCTAAAAGAAAAAAATTCAAAATAATTAATTCCTACTAGTGGGTTGCCTCCCACTCAGCGCTTGTTTTAAGTCATTAGCTTGACTTGACAACGGATTAGGCAGAGGGTGCATCATCCAAACGCACAATGTGTCCGTCTGGTATCTCAACTTTCGCCCAATAGTGTTTCACCCTTTGGCCATTAACAGTGAATTTCTCTCCTTTGGAGTTCAACAGCACAATAGCTTCATATGGTCTAACTTCTTGAACAGTAAAAGGACCAGACCAGCGGGAACACAACTTTCCAGGAAACAACTTCAAACGAGAATTGTAGAGGAGTACATGATCATTGGGCTCAAAATGTCTGGAGATGATCTTCTTATCATGATAAGCCTTGGTTCTCTCCTTGTACAGCTTTGAATTCTCAAATGCATGAAAACGCAGCTCATCCAACTCATTCAACTGTACCAATCTTCTCTCTGAAGCTGTCTTGACATCAAAATTCATCAATTTAACTGCCCAAGCTGCTTTGTGCTCTAACTCCACTGGTAGATGACATGCTTTCCCATAAAGTAGATGGAATGGGGTAGTGCCGAGTGGTGTCTTATATGCAGTTCTGTAGGCCCAAAGTGCATCATCAAGCTTCATAGCCCAATCCTTCTTTTTAACACCCACTGTTTTCCCTAGAATCTCCTTAATCTGCATGTTGGAAACCTCAACTTATCCACTAGTCTGAGGATGATATGGACTAGCTACTCTATGTTGAACACCATACTTTTTCAGCAGCTTCTCAAACACTTTATTGATAAAGTGTTTACCTCCATCACTGATGACAATTCTAGGAACTCCAAACCGTGGAAAGATAATGGTCTTAAACAGCTTAAGTCACCAAAACATTGTTGGCCACCAAAACCCAGCTTGTAGAACCTTAGACACTATCTTTAAAGTAGCAAAATGTCGAACATAATCCAACCCATGGTAGTGAAATAGAACATCAGGAACCTCAGTCTCAGCTAGACATTTTCGGTAAACACCATCACTACAATGCTTATACAAATAAGGCTCATCCCAATAATATCTCTTAAGCTCTCTCAAGAACCTCTTCTTATGATAGCCTGTGAATTTATCTGGTTCTACCTCTGCAGCAAGATAATTGGCAATATCAGCATACCAAGGTTGATTGGAGCTAGCCACATCAGCTAAATCTCTATCATTTGACCAATCTGTTTCGGAAAGACAAGGGTGTCGATCGATGCTAGTATGGTGTCGATCGACATCATCTCCATCCGAAGACAAAACCTTCGATTCATCAGTCTGAAACCCAATATCCACAAAATAAACATGCTCTTCAGGTAGACAGTCACGAATTGGGACATCATCATCAATTCTAATCTTGGACAAGTGATCAGCAACACCATTCTCTATCCCCTTCTTATCCCTCACTTCAATGTCAAAGTCTTGTAGAAGAAGAATCCATCTCAAAAGTCTAGGCTTAGCATCCTTCTTCTGCATCAAGTACTTTAATGCAGCATGATCAGTATGAACAATGAATTTTGAACCAACCAGATAAGAACTTAATTTCTCAAAAGCAAACACCACATCCAACAACTCCTTCTCTGTTTTTGCATAATTCCTTTGTGCTTCATCAAGCGTCCTGCTTGCATAATAGATTGCATGAAGCTTCTTATCTTTTCTTTGTCCTAGCACTGCTCCCACTGCAAAGTCACTAGCATCACACATTACTTCAAATGATAGATCCCAATCTGGTGGCTGAACAATAGGTGCACTCACAAGCACTTGCTTAATCCTCTCAAAGGCTATGCGGCACTCATCAGTGAATTCAAACTTGACATCTTTACACAACAAAGCAGAAAGTGGTCTTTCTATCTTGCTAAAATCCTTGATAAAACGCCTATAGAATCCTGCATGTCCAAGAAAACTCCTCACTGCCTTCACATTCTCTGGTAGTTGAAGACATGTCATCACCTCTATCTTAGCACGGTCAACTTCTATTCCAGCTTCTGAAACCTTGTGGCCAAGCACTATGCCATCTCTAACCATAAAATGATATTTTTCCCAATCAAGCACTAGATGCTTCTCTTCACACCTTGCTAGCACCTTACAGAGATTATCCAAACAGCTTTTGAATGAAGATCCATAAACTGAAAAATCATCCATGAACATCTCCATATAATCTTCAATCATATCAGTGAAGATAGACATCATGCATCTTTGAAATGTCGCAGGAGCATTACAGAGACCAAAAAGCATTCTGCGGTAGGCAAAGGTACTATAGGGACAAGTGAAGGTGGTCTTCTCTTGGTCATCATGATGAATGGAAGAATCCTGAATAACCATCCAAAAAGCAGTAGTATGGATGATTAGCTAACCTCTCCAGCATCTGGTCAATGAAAGGAAGTGGGAAGTGATCTTTCCTTGTTGCAACATTCAGGTTCCTATAGTCTATGAACATCCGATGACTAGTGACTATCCTTGTAGGGATCAGCCCATTCTTGTCATTCTTCACCACTGTGACTCCGCCCCTTCTTAGAAACAACATGTACCAGACTAACCCAATTGCTGTAAGATATTGGATAGATGATCCCACCATTCAGCAGCTTCATAATCTCTTTCTTGACAATATCTTGCAAATTTGGATTCAGCCTCCTCTGATGCTAAATAGATGTCTTAGCTCCTTCCTCAAGATGAATCCTATGCATACACAAGTCTGGAGAGATTCCTGCAATATCATCAAGAGAATAGCCAAGAGCCTTGCAAAACTTGCGCAACTTGCTTAGCAATAAAGTGAGCTCTGCATTGTTCAAGGAAGCACTAACAATAACATGATAAGAAGAGTTCTCACCTAGAAATGCATAACTTAAACCTGCAGGAAGTGGCTTGAGATCAAGCTTTGGAGCTTTCTCAAGACTCTAATCAGAAAATTTTGCAGCATGTGAAGAAGTACTAACCAATTCCTCTTCTGCAACCAGCTTCTTCACTTGTTCATTAGCATCAAGTAGCTTGACATACCCAACAGAAATGTCATCTAGATGCTTAGCTTCTTCAGCAGAAGCAACCAATGCTCTCTCTAGTGGATCCTCAGGATGTAGCTCCTGGAATATCTATTCAGCCAGATTAGACAATGTGTCTACATAGAATGTCTGACCATCAATGGTTGGCCTCTTAACCAGCTTCTCCATGTCAAAGCGCATTTGTAAATCACCAACATTAAGACCAATATGACCCTTCTTGACATCAACAATAGCTCCAGCAGTGGCTAAGAATGATCATCCGAGAATAAGAGGGTCCTTGGGTTCCTCCTCATACTTTAATACCACAAAATCAGCAGGTATCAAGCACTCACCAATCTTAATTGGAACATCTTCAAGAATACCATATGGAATACGAACGGACCGATCAACAAGGATGAGAGTGAGCTTAGTAGGCTGGAAGTCTGTCACTCCCAGGCTGAGTGCTACTGATCTTGGCATTAGGTTGACAGTAGAACCAAGATCACACAAAGATCTAGCAAATATGTCAGTGAAGATAGTACAATCAAGAACAAAGCTCCCTGGATCAGGAAGTTTTTCTGGGATCTTGTTCTGAATGATGGCACTGACTTGGGCTGATATCATCATAACTCCCTGCTTAGCATTCAAATCCTTGGTTACCATCCTCTTGACATATCTTCTAAGCATTGGAGAAATCTTAACAACATCAACCAAAGGTAACTCAATAATAAGCTTATCCATCATGGCCTTGCATTTAGCATCATCTAGCTCTTGTTTAGACTTCCTTGGATTCTTGAGGAATGGAACCTTAGGTGTGTAGACTCTTTCTGAAAATGGAGTAGAAGACTTCACGATTTCAGGTTCGATTAGTGAAGGGTGTCGATCGTTACCCGGGTGGTGTCGATCGACACCATCGTTCTGTGTTTTGCTCGAGACTTCGGGTGAATTTGGTGTGGACCGATGCTCAGTAGTGTCGGTCGACACTAGCTCATTCGAGACTTTCTCCTCGTCATCATCATCTAACAATTCCAGCAATTCATCTGATTGAAGCTTTTGGGGGTACTGAATGCAACTGTTTACCGCTTCTCAAAGTGACTGCATTGCAAGAATGTTTAGGATTTGATTCAGTTCTTGAAGGGAGATAATCTTCTTGCCTTTTCACAGACCCATCAGTCTGTGCAACCTGATTCTCCAGCTTCTTGACATGTATGTTCAAAGCTTCAAACTTGCCATTAAGCTCTGTGGAGACATTATCCAGCTTCCCATTAAAAGTTACTGACAACTGCTCCTAACCTTGCAAAAGTTGCTCTAGCATAGCTTCCATATTACTAGTCTCAGCTGACTTAGGAGGAGGGGATTGATAGGAAGAGTTTCCATAAGTCCTTGTGAAGTTGCTCCCTTGCTGCTGCTTATGATAGTCAGGCTTAGGAGTGTAGCTTGAAGAGTTCCCTTGAAAGTTGCTACGCTGACTGTTTCCACTGTAAGGTCTGCTACCTTGCTGATTTCCAAACCGCTGTCCCTGATTCCCATACACATAGTTCACATCTTCCTCCTGGTGTCCTTGATCAGGTTCTGGCTCATAAGTCTCAACTTCAGCAGCAAAATGAACAGATTTCTTACCCACAAGGAGATTATGCACTGAATCCAGCTTAGCATTAACAGAAGCTAACTGGTTTGAATCAAATCCTCTATGTAATCTCTTTCTTTCAGCATCTGCTCTCTTAGTTATACTATTGCTAGCAGCTAAGTTCTCAATCAAAAACCTTCAGCATCTTCTGGATATCTTGTCTTGAAATTCCCATGACTTGCAGCATCTAAAGCCAACTGATACTCCCAGTCACACCCTCTGAAGAAGATACTTAGCAATTGAACCCTTGAGAAACCATGGTGTGGACAGTCCCTTTGATAAGCTTTGAATCTCACCCAAGCTGCCTTGAAAGCTTCATCTGGTCTTTGCTTGAAAGAGGACAGCTTGACTCTCAACTCATCTGACATTGCATCATCATAAAAGTAGTTGAGGAAGGCCACTTTGACGTCACGCCAATTTGTCAATGATCCGGCTGGCAACTGTTTCAACCACTGAGATGCCTCTCCTGCAAGTGAGTAAGGGAAGAGTTTGCAGAAGATGTAGTCCTCAGTCACTCCATTAGCCTTGATACTAGTCACCAGATCCTCAAAATGCTCAATGTGGTCCAAAGACTTCTCGTTGGGCAGGTTAGAGAAAGGTCTCTGCCCAACTAGTTGAAAGTAAGCAGGTTTCAACTCAAAATCATTCCTATGGAATGGAGGAGGAACAATAGCAGACCGGTTCTCATACACAAGATCAGCCCGGTTGTAGTCAGCAATGGTCCTGATCAAGTCTCGGTTATTCTCCTATCTTCGAACCGGATTATTAACGTGGTTTGCAGCTCCACGTCCGTCTGCAGGAAGGGGGTGTCGACCGACACCCTGTTGGTGTCGATCAACACCATCGGCCTGTTCGTCAACAACAAGAGCTTGCTCGTTTCCGACAGCAGCCTGCTCATTGACAACAGCTTCAACAATAACATTCCCTTCTGCATCAAGCTTTTGGCCATGTTCATTGCGCAAGTGGCCTTCTTGATCCCTCAAAGCACCATCCGCATCACGCATCAGAATGATTGTGTTAACCATCTTCAAGGATTTGGCTGCTTTTTGGTTTTCACGCTCTAACTTTCCCAACTCTTGGTTTGAAAGCTTCAGAATTGGACCAGTCTTATTGCTTCTAGTGTTAGGCTTAGGAGGCATACACCTGAAACACACAAGAGAAAAGAAAACAAAAGCGTGTAAGTTTCAAATAAAAAGAAAAATTTAGACAAAATCTAAAACTCAAATCTAATGGTAGATCAAAGACTTCCCGTCAGCGGTACCAAAATTTGATATGCTCAAATTAATCCCTAGAGCTACTCTCTCAAATTAAGAGATCACTGCAGTACTTAGGGGTCGAATTCCACAAGAACTCAAGTCTACATAATAAATTATAGAGTTTTATAATTATGCTAAAGGAGAAGGTTTAAATAAAGAAAAGCAATGCAAAATAATAAATAAAAGCTGTTGTAAATTCAGAGGATCAAAAATCTAGGCCTAAGGAATTTCTCAGAAAATTACAAATTATTAAATCAGGAAATAAATAGGATTCAAGCAATTAAGAACAGATCTAGAACTCTAAACACTTCTGTTAAATAAATCAGTTCTCACTACAAATATTATCTAAATTTAAAACCAGAAAATCCAAATTTCTTTGTAAAATTCTAGGTAATAAATCAGCTTTAAGAACAAGTTTAGATTGTTCACAAAATTATTAAATCAAATCTCTTTGCAAGAAATAGTTTTGCTCATCAAAAGGTTTTATCAGGAAAATCAATTATATTCTCATATCAATTTATTTTCCTAAGTTATTAATTCTAGGTGATCAATCAAGAATTAATATGAAGAACAACCTAGGATGAAGATCTAGAAAGATATTGAATCCTAAATAAACAGATCTAATTATTCATAAAATCCCTATGAAAAACCCTGAACCTAACAAGCAAACTACTCAGACATATTCAATGAAGAACAAGACATAATTCTGAATAATAAGCAATAGAGACTAAAAGAGTAAAAGGGAGTTCAAGAATTCTTCTCTACAAAGCAGATCTCTCTCTCTCCAAAGCTCTCAAAATCTCACAGGATTGCAGAAAAATAAAACTTGCTAGAAAATAATTTAAAGGTTTTTAAAACCTAAAAATACTATTTATATGTCCAAAAACACGTCAGAGACTTGTGTTGCAATTATAGAAGACTTTGGACAATTTTGTAACACTTCCAAAACTTGATTCTCTCGTTGGCAAAACGGGTGTCGATTGATGCTAATATGGTGTCGATCGACACCACCACTCTTCATCGGCTCCAAGTTTGTTTCCACTGAATTGATGCTCCAAAATGATCCAAATTGCTCTACATTGCTCCATCTGTGCCAAAATCCTAAATAACCTGTAAAGACTCAAAAACAACCTAGAAACAAATCAAAAGACTCAAAAAGCACACTTATATCATGGTTAAAAACCGTAAAAACCATGATATATCAGTGGGAACATTGGTGGGTCTATGTTTAATCATTTCATGAGTCATGGATGTGGTAAGTTCTAGGGTTGTGGAAGAGCAAGGCCGGAGTGATCAAAAGTGTAGAAGAGAAGCATAAGAAAGAATATGAAGGAAATCAAAGCAGTGTGGAAGTGCCAATTTCGGAGGCTCCTCAACGCCGTAACTGACGTCTTTCTTGCAACCCATGAGTCCACAGCAATTAGCGGATTAAAACTGAGTTATATTCAAGGAGTTATTTGCGTTGCTTCTTAGCCAAGGAATTGCAGAAACTATCCATATATGTGCCAAGTTTGAAGCTGAAAAACTTGTCCAAGATGGCTTCTTCTAAAAAACCTTTGGAGGTACAAAACTTGTCTGATGGGGACAAAATTTGATAGAGGCCATCATCATGATACTAGCTACTGGTTAAATAATAATGAACGGTGGGATTGCAATCACAACGGTTAGTTGATTTGAAGAAAATAATTGAAAAGACGTTGACTTCTAAAAAGACGTTGACTTCTCTCTCAAAAAACGCGATCTTCTTGTTTCTCCCTTCACATTTGCTGATCTCGGCGTCGGTCCCCGCCACCTCTCATGGGAAAATCCAAGCCAAAGAAAAAACCTCCTCGCGGTATCCCCACTGGATCCGCCTCTTCTGGTTCTTCGAGTAAAGACTCACCCCGCTCAGATTCGCCATCATCTACCGGAGAAGGTTCCTTCTCTTCAATACCAATTAACTTGCCTGCCTCCTCCGAGATTGCAGCCAAGGTTTCGGTCCCTGAACCCTGTAAAGACGCCCAAATGGTGAAAGCGGATACAGCTTTGGGAAACCCTAGATCTGAAATCACTGTTCACGCAGATATCTCTGCTTCGGCCAATGTACCTGCAGAAAAAGTTTCTGGCTCCCCAGATCCCAAACAGAGCCCCGTATCCGGTGCTGCAATGACTCCCCTACAAGGCGAGGACCATCCCTGGAAAGATCTTGTGAAAGGTAACTCGTCGCACTTGGAGAAGAAAGGTAAACCTTTTGTTCTAGAATCTGGTGAGGCTTGTGTAACAATTCCAAATGTTGTCATTGAGAAGAACAAGAAGCTCTGGGATAGCTTCATACTAGGGAAATTTTACGAAGATCCCCCTCCTAGAGGAGCAATCCACGCTATTGTGAATGGGATATGGAGTAGGAAACGTCGTGACATCTCTGTATCTAAATTGGAGGGCAACTCTTTCCTTTTCAAAGTTTCGTGCCCAAATGCTCGCCGTCATATCCTCAGTTAATGCCTTTGGCAAGTGGATGGACAAACAATGTTCGTTGCAAAGAGGTCTCCAGACACTACACCAAAGAAGCCGGAGTTGACTAAGGTCCCCGTGTGGCTTGATTTTCACGGAGTGCCTCTGGAATTCTTCAATAGAGAAGGGTGGGAACACATAGCGGGACTGGTGGGTCATCCGGTGTGCCTGCATCCACAAACGGAAAAGCTCATCAATCTAGAGGTTGCAAAGGTTTACACTATTATCAACCCTCGCAAACCCCTCCCCGAAGCGGTTAATGCGAGATTTGAATCAGGTCAGATAAAGAGAATAAGAGTATCAAGTCCTTGGCTCCCCTCCCTCTGCTCTCATTGCAAGAAGGTCGGACACACAGTCTCCCGTTGCTCATCTGCACCCCCTACCTGCATTGTATGCGGCTCAGTAAAGCACCAAACCGTGGACTGTCCTTGAGCCAAAAAGGATAAGAACCGGGGAAAAGCCCCCATACAAAGCCAACTCCCAATTGTGGAAGTTATCAATCCGGCTCACAAAGTCAAAGAAGCGATCTGGCAGCCAATCAAACGGTCCAACATAATGGATAAGAGTGATTCTGCCCCAGGTGAAACTAGTAATTCAAGGAAAACGAACTCTTCACCGGAAAAAAAGAATGCCTCTCACACCTTGCTCATAGATGAAAGCCAGCTCTGTGTGGACTTAACGACTAATCTCTTCTCTCATCCTTGCATCAACAAGCCCTGGTTGGGCATTGGAGACTTTAATCAAATCCTATATCCGCATGAGCACTCAAATCCTAGTTCGGTCACTTCTACTAGGGGTATGAGGGAATTCAGCTAATGTCTCCTAAACTCTGTGTTAATGGACCTCCCGTACTACGGTACTACCCTCACCTCATCTAAAAAGTAGGAAGCAGACCTGGTTCCTTAGAAACTCGATCGTATCTTGGTTAATGATGCTTGGATGCATATGTTTCCTCAGTCCTTGGGAGTGTTCGAAGAGCCTGGATTCTCAGATGACAACCCATGCTGTGTTTTTCTGGATACCATGAAGCCTAAGATTCAGAAACCTTTCCAGTTTCTTACTCTCTACTCAACAATGATCCAGAATTTGCGCTTCTGCTATCTCCATGGTGGAATGCTCTCTCCTTTGATTGCTCCAAAATGCTTAAAGTATCCAAGAAACTAAAGGAGCTCAAGTCCATCATCAAAGAATTTACCAACGAACGCTACTCAGTGATCGAATTGAGGGTAAAGGAAGCATATGAAGACCTACTCTCATGTCAACAGACACTGCTCGACTCGCCCACTCCGCAAGCAGTACACATAGAAAAGGAAGCTCATCGAAAATGGGCTATACTAGCTAAAGCAGAGGAATCGTTCTTAAGGCAGAAATCCAGAATTTGCTGGCTTGAGGAGGGTGATAAGAACTCTAAGTTTTTTCATCGAGTTGTAAAATCTTGTCTAGCACAAATCAGATTCTCTTCCTGCTAGATGCGAATGACCAGGTTGTTGACTCTCGACAAGGTATCCAGAAGCTAGCAGTGGACTTCTTCAAAAGCTTGCTAGGTAAGAAAGCCTATTCTAATGCTCCTTCAGTGGTGGATCTTCAAAATATTATCTCTCAAAGATGCTATGAGTCAGCTTTTCGAGACTTGGACTCCCTTGTCACCCCAGAGGAGATAAAGAATGCACTATTCTCACTACCTAGAAACAAAGCGCCTTGACCTGATGGCTACTGCGCTGAGTTCTTCACGGCTAACTGGAGTATAGTGGGCAAATACATCATTGATGCGGCGCTTGAATTCTTCTCAACGGGAAAGATCCTCAAGCAGTGGAATGCCACATTGCTGATGATCATCCCAAAAACACCTAATGCTAAGCGTGCTGCAACACCATCTGTAAAGTGGTCTCAAAGATACTTGCTAACAGATTGAAGAAGGTATTGCCGGACTTGATTTCAAACTCTAAATCTGCTTTCATTTTGGGTAGGCTTCTGGTTGAGAATGTTCTTCTAGCAACGGAGCTTATCCAAGGATACAATCAAAAAAAATATCTACTCGAGGGATGCTAAAGGTAGACTTAAAGAAGGCATTCGACTCGGTTCACTGGGACTTCATCATCAATGTACTCAAGGCAATGAACTTCTCTCCACATTTTGTGACCTTGATCAGTGAGTGCATCACAACCACCAAATTCTCCATCTCGATAAACGGTGAGACATGCAGATACTTCAATGGAGCAAAGGGTTTAAGGCAAGGAGACTGAATCTCTCCCTACCTCTTCACTTTAGCGATGGAGGTGTTCACCAATATGCTAAACCGGGCTTACAACAAACATTTTGGTCATCATCCCACAGCAGTGGACCCCCAGGTAACTCATGTGGCATTTGCGGATAACATTATGGTGTTCTTTGATGGATCGAGGGAGTCCTTAGAAAACATCACCACTGTCCTCCATGAATTCTATCGCATCTCTGGGCTTAAAATGAACAAATCTAAGACTGACCTGTTCTTAGCGGGGATGAACCAGAATAAAACCGATAGGCTTGCTTCCCTTGGATTTAATCTTGGTTCATTACCTATTCGCTACTTAGGCTTGCCTCTGATGCATAGAAAGCTTCGAATTGCGGATTATAGACAACTGATTGACAGCTTAACAGCTAAGTTCTCGTCATGGTCGGCCCGAGCTTTATCATATGCTGGAAGGAAGGAATTGATTTCAACTATCATATATGGTACAATCAATTTATGGGCATCAGCTTTCATACTACCAAAAGGGTCTATAAGGACAATAAAGAGTCTCTGCACAAGATATTTGTGGAGTGGTGATATGTCTAAACGACCAAATGCAAAAGTATCATGAAAAAACCTTTGCCTGCCTAAAGCATAAGGAGGGCTTCGATTCCGCTGTATTAAACAATGGAACAGAACTCTCTGCTTAAAGCTGATATGGCGATTGTTTCCTGCAAGGGATTCACTGTGGGCTGACTGGATTCGAAATAACAATATCAAAGATGGAGTTTTCTGGTCCCTCGATGAAAAAAAGCATACTTCTTGGACATGGAGATCCCTGCTTCACCTACGACCACTTGCTTCACGGTTTATTCGTTGCATTGTGGGAAATGGGATGAAAACAAGTTTCTGGTACGACTGGTGGACCCCTCTCAGCTCCCTCATCAGTGTTTTTGGACCAAGTGGACAGTCTCAAACATGTATTCCCCTGACGGGAACCGTGGCTAGTGCTTGTACCAGTTCAGGGTGGCGTATCCAACCTGCAAGATCTCCTCAAGTGGAACTGCTTCTTACACATCTCACTACCATTCCACTACCAGCAACCAGCAACGAGCCAGACTCTTACGTATGGGGGATTGAGGGTGATAATCTTGCAGAGTTTAGCACAAAGAGAACTTGGAAAGCAATCCGCATAGGCATCAACCCCAATCGTGGACAGAGCATATATGGTACAAAGGTGCAATCCCGCGTCATGCGTTTATGATGTGGCTTACCCATCTCGACCGGATTCCCACAAGAACTCACTTGGCTAACTGGGGTTTACAAATTGATATGACCTGCTGCATTTGTGGCTTGTATACTGAATCAAGAGACCACCTCTTCTTACATTGTGATTTCAGTGAAGTTCTCTGGCAAGAAGCAACGCGGAGACTGGGCTACAACTCATTCGTGTTTCACACCTCGAAATCTCTGTCAGCGTGGCTCAACATCAAAGACTCAATCTCAACCCAGACATTGTGGCGGCTAGTTGTGCAGGTTCTCATCTATACTATCTGGCTAGAAAGGAACAACCGATTCCACAACAGTGTTGCCATACCTCCCCATATCCTGTTCAAGCAACTGGATAGACTGGTCCGTGATGCGATCATAGCTAAGAGGCATCAGAAAAACTTCAAAAACGCAATGCAAAGCTGGCTTAGATTCCTCTAAAGTTTTGTAATTCAGATCACTCCTCGTTTTTATTTTTTTTGGGCAAGGATTATCTATTTTATTAAGGCTATTGTAACCAGTACAATTTATTTTCATTAATGAAAATTCACATTTTTACAAAAAAAAAAAAAAACGATCAGTTGAGTTATTGGTTAATGATTGATCAACTTATTAGCTCTGATCCTCCTTTCAATTTTACAGGTGAACCTCTCACTACAAATGAAAATGATTCTGCATTTGTTGGAAAAGAAAAGATGAGAGAAACTTCATGGAAAGGAGAACATAGGCGCTATCTAACTCTTATTGATATATGCTGCACAAAGGCAAACAATTATTGATATATGCAGCATGTTGATTCTAAGGTATGGGATTCTAGACTAAGATTTGAGGCAACAAGATTATATCCATAAGCAAACAAACCAGGTTTTGAAGAGTGGAGAGTGTGTGAGAAAACTGTCACTGCTATCAGCTGAGGATCATAACTTCATTAAATTTCATGAACAGTCTAACGAGCTCTCTCCAGTTCACTAAATGCAAAAGGTTTGCAAGCAAACAACTTAGTTAGAATCGTAATGGGTGGGTTACCGATATTTATGTTGATACAAAATTACGTTATAGCTAGCTGGAAAAATGGGAAAATTTGTTTGATAGATTTAGCATAGGGGCGAACCGGAGTGCTTGTCGGCTTGAGCAATGAAGTTTCTTACGACACGCCCATTATCTATGTTCATGCGTGGCCGATAAGTGTTGAAGAAAAAAATTAGTTAAACTTTGTTTGATGTATACACACATACAAAAAAATTTATAAGAAAATTTCCAAAACTTTATCCACCATTGAGCTCACTTGGGGGACCCACATGCACAATCATACCATTAGCAATTTTGATAGATTTGATGAGAGTAAAGACACATAATGTGTTAAAGGAAGAACTGTATTAGACTTTCATAACCATAATATTAGAACTTATGTTCTCTTATATACACAAGAGATTTCCTAAACTAAGATAATGTAAATGTAAATAATATATTTAGATAAATATAAATATTCTTAAACTATATATTCTAGATTCTTCTCAATCTTCATAATTTACATATTCTTGGGTTTGTCATCTCCACCGTCGATCTCGGTCGACCTCCGGTTCTCCATATCCCAATATCCTCAGAAAGCTCATACGTGGTCACATGGGTGAGATTGGACAAGTCTTCAAAATAACGGCTATACCCGGCCGTCGGGTCATCATCGACGTTTATACCCGGTCGTAGGGTTCAATGCGGCTACAATACCCAGCCGTTTGGTCATCGACGTTTATACCCGGTCGTAGGATCAAAACAGCGTTTATACTCGGCCGTAAAGTCATCTTCGTGGCATTTACACTCAGCCATAGAGTCAATTCCTTAGGTTATGCTCGATTAAGCAATAAACCATAATTAGGATAAACTTGGTGAAACATCATCACCATCAATCTTCAACACCATGGATACACATGATGAGCCGTTATCGGCTTAAGCATCATCATCTGATGTTTTATTCTTCATGAAACTAGCAATTGTGCTAGCCACAACACATCAATTTGGCCAAAATCATTAGCCGAATCAATAAACAAACTCCTTTTTTTTTTGGCCAGACACATTCATACTCACTACCGAGACAAAACGTGCAAAAATCTTCTTCTTCAAGTAACTAGCAAGTTTTGCTTGTTAATAAGACATCAATCAAGACCAGTAACTGACCGGATCAACAACGTAATCCATTCATGTCTTTTTTCCCGATTTTTTATTCTTTTTTAAAGAAAAGAACATCATAGAAGCGGAAACAAACAAAATACTAATCCATAAGAATAGAGATCCACATGATCGACTGCTCTGATACCATGATAGATTTGATGAGAGTAAAGACACATAATGTGTTAAACGAAGAATTATATTAGACTCTCATAATCATAATGTTACAACTTATGTTCTCTTATATACACAAGAGATTTCCTAAACTAAGCTAATGTAAATGTAAATGATATATTTAGATAAATGTAAATATTCCTAAACTATATATTCTAGATTCTTCTCAATCTTCATAATTTACATATTTTTGGGTTTGTCATCTCCACCGCCGATCTCGGTCGATCTCCGGTTCTCCATATCCCAATAAATTTTGGACAAGAATAAGTTACTTCATGCTGATGGACGCCTGAACCATCTGCATTCACTGGTGATACATGATCTCTATACTAAATCTTATGAAGAATTCTACCGGCCTACCTGCCCTGCTCCCTCAGATATTGTTTGTTTGTTATTTCCAAAATTTATTCACTGTTTAATTTATTTGTCCGTCTTTTCTTTTTACCATTCTAATTTATCATTTCTGCATTTTTAATAATTTAAATCTAACTATGTTTTTCTTCGCCTGAGGGTTATCTTTGGCCTCTTAATTGTTAACATGTAAACAAACAATACAGTTCTATTACCATTTCGTTGTTAACTCATATCACATTGTTGGTTTTAAGGTGTCGCAGCTTTGGTCAATTTTTCATTGCTTTGCTCCACTAGCAAGACTTGATTGTATAGGGCTGGTAATATGTAATGTATGATTGTAGCAACTGTATTTGTTTTAGACATTCTTCCAACATTTGAACTTGGAAGGAAGGGTTTATATGTGGTGGTTATAGCTTTATTGTCAGCTGGGTCATTTGATTCTCAGGAATTTTTCTGATGTTAATTTTCGTCTACAATTATATTTTGTTGATATTTATTTATTAGCTTCAGCTTCGAGAAACTAAAAATTCAAAAAGAGGAAAATAAAAGAGATTTAAGTTTGGCACTAATGTGTCAATGAAAGAGATTTACGGGTAAAGTGTAGAAATTAGTCATGGGCGTTTGGATGTTCGGTTTGGTACTTTCTTTTTATGGATTTCTTTGGATCGTGAGATTATCATTCATTCGGTTTTTTTTTTTGAATTTCAGTTCGATATTCCTTGGTTTCGGTTTGGTTTTGAATACTAAGAGTAGAACAAAAAAAACCGAACTAATTTCAGATATTGATCGGTTTGGTTATTTCATTTCTGAACCATCCAAAACATATTAAAAATATTCAAAAATCTAGAAACAACTCGAAATCTACTATAAATAACTGAAACACAACATCAATTTACAGAGTTGAAAATGCAAACTACGAGTACTTCAATAACAATAACAAGCATTTAAATACAAAACCAGAGTTCAACTTGAAACTAGAAAATATATATGAGATGAAGTTATGCGGCTTCTTCAATCTAAACAGATTGAATGATAAAGGTCAGAAAACATTAAATGATAACAGTCAGAAAACAAGCCATCTCAAGACCTTAAACTTGCAAGGAGAAGTGTATGGCCAGAGCCTAGAAGCTTCTCATATTTAAGATATACATAGAGGAATCATATAATGTCATGCAATATATCAAACGAACGGCTCCTGCCAATTACCATTACTTTATACTAGATAAGCGCGAGTTGTTGTTTAAAAAAAATTATGCTAATTTGTTTTTGTTTGTATGTTTATTTTCCGTGTTATTATGGCCAAGCATTGGATTTTGTTGAGAATTTGGAGGCTGTTCGCAAACAGGCTCACGATCATTTGGTGGACGCCACTGCTCAGTATAAAGCGCCTGCGGATGTTAAGCGACAGATGTTGGAGTTCAAACCGGGTGACTTGGTGTGGTTTATCTTACTCGGGATCGTCTTCCCCTGCAGGAGTCCAACGTAGCATTGTATCAAGTTTAAGCTAGCATTACATCAAGTACATTACATAATCATAGACATGCTTCAATAGTTAGTAACTATTAGAGAGTTTAAAAAGTTACACGAAGCATGAAAATCCAAAACAAAAAGTAGTCAAAAAATAGGCTATACTTGTCAGTTATGTCCAGTTCTTTGTTAAGATTGCTAATCCGCATCCAAAAGTAGTCAAAAGAGCAGCTTCCTATCTACCTGTGCACCATGAAAATCTAATAAAGAAACAAAATCACACATAATCATAAACAAGAATATCAAATACATAATCATAAACAAGAATATAGACTTAAACCTTAACAATGCAAGACACAAGTAAACATACACAAAATTAAACACCTACGTACCATACTTTGCAGAATCATGGAGGAGCTGGCACTGTACTCCGAGAATCTACACAAGAAAACAGAGATAAATTACAACCGAGATTTTACAAAATAATAACAGATTAAAGAAAAATTTAGTTATACTTACCAAGAGATTCCAGGAACTCAACCTCTTCCAACATTTGCACCAAGTTTGCTACTTGTGCTTCTGACTTATATGAACACCTTAGCCATTGTTGTGTACATATCAAAACTTCCACCATGTAATGAGTTAAGGAACTCCTATAAGAGTCTAACACTCGGCCACTTGTGCTAATAGCTGACTCCAAAGCCACTGATGAGACTTGAATTGCTAGAACATCTCTAGCAAGTTCTGACAAGATTGGGAACTTCGAACTATTGCACCTCCACCAACTGAGAACATCAAAAGGCAACCCTAAATTATTTTCAACTCTTGCCTCAGTTTTTTCTGTCAAATAGACCTGCAACTCATTGCAGCCATCTTCACTTCTTTTACATCCAACCAACTGACTGTAAAGTGACTCCATCAGCTCACAATCTTCATCGTCGGAATGTCACACATGACAGTAGGCTCAGAACCTGTAGGAACTTCATGGTCTACTGGTTGACTCAGCCTGAGACTATAATCTTCGTACAACCTCTTCATTGCACTTGAAACTGAAGCCTGAAGTTGCTTATTATCTACTGTGTCCTTACCATAGAGTTGATCAAAGCAGAGGGAAGCAAACTCCATTTTGTTGCGAGGGTCAAAGGCACTGGCCACAATCACTAGAGGATTCATGTTATGCAATCCGTCCCAATACTTCTCGAACTTGTGCCTCATGATATAAGCTTGCTTCCGGATATCCTCATCAAGACTAGAACACTTAGAGTTGAGATTCATCTCAATATCGACAATCTCATTGTAACACAATGTAGAAGTTACCGACTTAGAAGCTGGGAATGTCAAAGTAGACTTATAGAATACTTTCAAAAACTTTACCAATCTTGAAGCATCCTCCCAATCAGATGCAGTTGGTGGTCCAATCTTTTTTGCTTTTGTCTTCTCTTCTACTTCCTCAAAGTAGTCACAATACAACTCATCTTCAGTTGCAATTTTCTCAAAAGCAACCCTCAGCTTCATAGCAAAAGTCAACATCAAATAAGTTGAGTTCCAGCGTGTGATAAAATCTAATGGTAAGCTGCCTCTACATACCTTTCCTGTTTCACACCTCATTGCAAATGATCTAAGCCGACTGAAGGATGACCTCACATAATTGACTGCATTCCTTATGGCAACAATACTAGGATTTGCCTTCTTCAAACCGTCGCTGACAATCAGATTCAGTATGTGTGCACAACAACGCATGTGTAGAAATTCACCATCTTTTACAAGTGCTTCTCCTCCTCTCAGCCTTAATGCATCTCCAAAAATGTCCAAGGCCTTGTCATTATTCTTTGTATTATCAACAGTCACTGTAAAAACCTTTTTAATTCCCCATTCTTCTATGCAATCCATCAACTGTCATGCGATGGTATCTCCTTTGTAATCTGTGACAACCTTAAAACCAAGGATCCTTTTCTGCATTTCCCATTGAGCATTAATCCAGTGTGTTGTGATCACCATATACAGTTGCAGAAGGTTGTAGGAGAAGTCCATATATCTGTAGTCAGAGAAACCCTTTGTTTGTCCACAGCAAACAGATTCTTCAAAGCTGATTTCTCTTCCAAATAGAGTACAACAATGTCTCTTGTACACGTCCTTCTCGAAATTGTCTTGTAAAGAGGTAAGACATTCAAACAGAAGCGTTTCCAACCCTCATATTCCACAACAACCATTTCATTAACTGCTCTCCTAAGCAGCAACATATCAAACTTGATAACCTTCAGATTCTCATTACTATCACCACTTAACACCTTCTGTTTTTCCTTCACATCAAAATCCTTGTACTACTTGCATCTAGCTAAGTGGCCTATCATCGGAATAGTCCCAGCTGTTTTTGAATCACAACCAATCTCTGCAGCACAATACTTACAGAAGCTCTTACCAGAAACATCATCCTTCTCCAGAAAATGCTGCCATATTGGTGCCCTTTTAGCATACTTCTTTCGTGGTCTTGGTGGTTTAGCAGAAGCAGTGACAGGTGCTTTACGAGTCTTCCCAGTTTGAACATCTTCAACATACTCAAGTTGAAGTGGCGGCTCCATGTCATTGTGCTCTTCAATCATCTACAAAACATACACAAATTTGAGATTAACACAAGTACACACATATATAAAACTCAGATTATGCGGACCATAACTAAGTACAAACAGTATAATAAACTGATTTGGAAGTTCAAACAGACACAACACAAGGACCATAAACAAAGAACAAAATCCATAACAACAATTAACAACCTCTGCTTTTAAAGTCTAAACCCTAACTCTAAAATTCGAAATCAAAGATTATCCAAAAAGAGGAAGGAAATAAAGTAGCAATGGTGGAGTGAAGTAGTCAATAAAGAGAAGAAGAAGAGCTTACTTTCAAAAATTTAAAAACCAAACCTTAACCCTAATAATTTACAATCGCCAAACAAACACAAGACAAGGACCATAAACAAAGGACAAACACCATAACAAGAATCGACAACCTCTGGGGAATTTTAGGGTTAAGGTTTAGACTTCGAAATCAAAGATTATCCAAACAGAAGAAGGAAATAAAGAATGGTAGAGCAAAGTACCGATTAAAAAGAAAGAAGAAGAGCTTACTTTCAGAAATTTGTAAGCTTCTTCCGTTTTGCAAGAGGAGACAAGCTTCTTCGGTTTTGTTTTCGTAAGAAGAGGCAGATCCAAAAAAAGAAAATAAAACGTGATTAGGGTAAATCCCCTATATATTAATAGAGAAGCATTTTCAAGAAAATGCTGATGTGTTGTCGTAAGAGAGCTCGGAACACCAATGAATTTATTGTTCCCATTTTATGGATATTTACACATAATTGCTATTGAATGATTAAGGAATATTCATTTACAATTAATTAAAAAAAAATCAAACATTTCAATTTAAAATTTATTTTAATCATTTTTATAACATATTTAATTATTAAAATATAAAATCATTAGATCTAAAATGTTTTCAAAACCAGAACTTATTCACCTATTAAAAAAATTGATTACTATTCACATATTTAAAGTTTCCAAAAAAAAATTATCACAATAATCATTATTATAGGGAATTGACTTATTTAATACCATTAGTATAATATTTCACGGGTTAAACATATTCTTACACAAGATAGAAGAATTTTTTTAAAAATAAAAAATCTTGCATAGATTAAGAAAGAGCTGGTTATATTTGATACATATATTTAATTGATACATAACAATTTCATTTAAACATATTTTCACGGGTTATATATTTTTTTTTACACAAACAAATTTTAGATCTTAAAAAAATAAATTTACATATAACTCTAATTTTATCTGCATATATTTATCCCGCACTATATGCGGGTTGTTACCTAGTGACTTATTAATTATCCTTATATATGGCTGCTGAATCTTGGGTTAGATATAAACCGATCGGTCCAATTACCGAACCGACATCTGAAATATCTAATCAATCTGGCCAATCTATTTGTCTCTTTCTAATCTCTTGGTGCCGATAACCGAAACATTTGGTTCTCTCGGGTTGGTTTAATCAGATTTCACCGTTTGCCCAGAACTACTATAATTAACTCTCAGTCACTTTAACCACTAGACTACTAAGATACTTAGAAAATTTTTAATATAATTACGGCCGCAAGCTTTTGCTTGTCTTGCTTGGCTTCATGGCCGACACTGCTCCCCGAGGAAGTGTGTGCATAGAAATACTAGAACAAGCACACTAACGAGTTTCGTGGCCTATAAAAACTTTTGGTTCTAGTTTAGTGGATACAGATGAATTAAAGACAAATTTGCTCTGTCTTGAAAACCGATGTATCTCTTCTTCCTTCATTTCTTACTTATACGATCAAATTAACACATGATTAGGCTTTTCAGCAAAAAGATAAATAATTGTTGTATATATATTATTTAGTTGCACTAGCTCGATCTCTGTTTCCAATGAAAGCACTAGTTGCAATGGATGTCGGTTTGGTAGAAAGAACAAACATGCTTACAATAGAAGAACTAAACATCGAACCTTTCACATTCCAACAATAGTATGAGAGTAGACAACAAGAGAAGTGGTATAAACCTACTCTTTAAATGATTACATGCTATTATAACGAAATGTTGCTTCCATTATAATCGCTATAATATTTGAAATAAATTGATGACTAATAAGCATAATATAAGTAAAATATAAACAAAATATAAGTAAAATATAAGCAAAAAATAAGAAAGTATAAAAAATAAATGATAGAAAGATAAAAATTGTAGCTTGGATTGATAGTTTAAGTAGCTTTTGATATGTATCATACATTCTCCAAATTCAACTATTTATATGTCAGTTATTTATTTAACAATATGTTAATTTGACAAGAGCAATGACTTGTTAAAACTAATTATTTAATAGATTCTTGTATGCTTTCCCACAAATATTAGAAAGCTTGAGTATGACCAAGATGTCTTTTGTGCAAATTTATCGAGAACATCACCTCTGAAATGAAAGTAGAAGACTTCTTTAATTTTCTTGTGATGGAATAGATTAAGTGTTTAATCGATAATGATTTACTTGATACACCAAACTAATTGTGAAATGTGGAGAACAAAAACTAAATAAAGAACTATCATTATGAAATCTATATGACGGTCAATCATGTTACATTAATCCCTGTCTAGGTTAAATTTTAAATATAATAATATATAGATATCTCTTGACTTTATTTGTTTTTTATTGTTCAACTTAAATTTATGAGAAAAATTAAAATTTACTATAATATTCAAACATGTAGTTTAAATTATTCGCGAACACATAATCTATAATAATATATTCTCCTTAATTTAAGCTATATTGGTAGGTTTTATTTTAATTATTTCATACTAGGATAGTATCCGTACTATGCTGCGAGGTGTTTTTTTGTTTTTTTCTTCTTTTTTTGTTTTTGTAATTTTATTTCTTGTTTTTTTATTATTAATTTTTTTAAAATTTTAGTTGGATGTTTTGGAGGTTTTTTTTTGTTTTTGTTTTGTTGTGTTGTTTTACTAGGTGCTTTCCCACGTAACGCGTGGGTTGTGGTGTAGTTAACACTTTCTTGTTTTTTTGGTCTTTTTCGTTTTCTCTTTTGTATTATTTCGTTTTACTTAGCATATACGGGTTTTGCCGTCACTTTTATTTATACACTATATGTTTATACCATTTCGTTTTGGATGTGTATAATTGTGGCGTTTATTTTTTATAAATTATGAAGATGTTGTTTCTTGCTTTTGAGGATCCAATCTTATCATTGACTGATATTGTTTCTAATACATTTATTGTATTATAGATTTTCTAATTAACTGCTTATGTAAACCCTTCATACGTTGATGTTACAATAATAAGTTATTTTTTAAGAATAATTATCTTGCGTATAAGTGATTATGTTTGTATGCCCATGTTTTGGTCTAATATCAATAAGATCGTTTCTGTTTTTCTTTAGTTGGCTTTGAAACCAATTTTGAGTTAAGCAAATAATGGGTCGAATTATGGTGTTAATAAGTAATATAAATTCTTATGTATATATATTGTATATATGTGACTATAAATTTAGCTAACTAAAAAATTATGTAATATTTAAATACAATCTTGAATATATATATATATATATATATATATATATTTTATTTGTGGGAGGAATGTATGAAATTATTGGATAGAAGTTATTTTTGAGTTAAATGACCTTTAATGTCTTTAAAGTGAGTTGAATATTGATAAATTTTTATATGTGTCTTGACTTTTTTAAAAAGGAATACCAAGTGTTTCCTTCTAAATTTGAAGTGACATAGTATTTTAGTTTTCTTATATGATTTTATGAACTTCAATGTAAAATTTTTTCAAAGTAATAAGTACACTCACTGATTGAATAAGAAAATTTGGAGAAATGATTATTTCGATTAATCATCTGCTCTTTTAAATAAATTAAATAAGTATGTTGTTATTCCTACAAATAGGACAACATATATTATAGTTTAACCATGGAGTTAAGCAATGGAAATGGAACTTGTGATTGCAAGACAAAATGATTATATGTTACACATTGATCGTTTAAATATGAATAGGAACATCTAATTCTCAAATAAATTTGATTGTTTTGTTAATACCAACATATGTGAATTTAAATTTAACTATGCAAATTTTAAAAATAAATATGAATAGATTAGAAAGGCAAGAAATATAAAAGAAATATTTTTTTATATAAATAAAATAAAAATTGAAAACAATGTTAAATATATATAATAATTTCTACATTAAAATATAGAATCAAACTCTTACAAGTTACAACACATATGAGATATAACAACATTTGATATTGGTAGGAGAGGAGGAGAGAATGTATACTATAAGATGGTAATCCAAATTAGATAATGGAGATGAATCTTTAAAAAATAGAACAATGTAATATATATATATATATATATAATACTTTATCAATTAAAATATAGAATCAAACTCTTACAACACATATGAGATATAACAACATTTGATATTAGTGGGAGAGGAGGAGAGAATGATTACTTATAAGATAATAATCCAAATTAGATAAAGGAGATAAATATTTTAAAATAAGAACAATGTAAAATATATATCATGTAGTCTCTAAAATTAAAATTTTAGCATTAACAATTTACAATGATATTTCATTTGTTTTTACAACCCATACAACAAAAATAAGAAATCAAAAATAACAAAAAAAAACGAAAAATGATTTGAGATATTGTAGAAGAGAATGAGAGAATGAGAGAATGTGAAAATGAGATAGTAAAAGAATGTCAATATGAGAGAATGATAGATTGAGAGAATGCTTATTTATATGATAAGAAATAATGGAAGTTACATTTAGAACTATGGAGTTACAATAGTAATTTATTGTGTTTGAATAAAATTGAGTGGTAGAATATGATTAATGCATAATTTATTTTATTTTCAGTCATAATTTTATTTTAATGTATGAGTTAAATGTATTGTGATTATTGGGTCTTAAATATTGTTTAAAGCAATTAGAAAGCAAATAAGAAAATAAATAAAAATTAGAAAACATTAAATGAATCAACCAATAAGGAGAGACCAAAACCTTACTTTTATATATATGATATATTGCTTTAAACTTTGAAATGAGAAATATATTATAAACAATAATTTTACATGAGAAATATATTAATTTAGCCAACCAAAATATGAATATAAGTTTACCAACCAAAATAAGTAAAAAATATTAAAATTTAACCAAAAATATTTTCTCTTGAAAGATAAATAAGTTAGTAGGAGGAATGAATTAATGTACAATTATTGGATAGGAGTTACATTTGAGTTAAATAGAGTTACATGTCTTTAATTATAAATAAATATTTTAATTTTTTATAACCTAAAATAAAAGGAATACCAAGTGGCTGAATCAACATTCACATGATTTGGTTGTTTGTTGATATAAACTCAACACTTACACATAATATTTCAAGATACAAAAATACTACTTTTTAAGTGACAAACTAAATTAGTTTTCTTATAAAATTATATGAATTCTTCAATCTCAATAATTTTTAAAACTCCAATGATAACTTATATTTTTTTGGTTTTCACTCATCAATTTAATTTATAGTGCTAGATTTCATACTAATAGTTTCATCTTTAGAGAATTTAGTGAAATTATATTTTTAAAATTATATTTTTTATATATATTTAAGTAAGTTCCAGTTGAATATATTTTGTTTTTGGATCATTTTTTATTTTGATTAAAGACACAAAAAAACCAACAGTTTAATCATGTTTTCAAAAACCTCAAATCATAATATATATATATATATATTATATTGATCTCTGCAGATTTTTATCAATTGGATCACAAAACAAAATAGTCTTTATAAATAGATAAATGGATAATTATATTGATCTTTAAATATTATACTGATCTTTATAAATTATTAAAAATAATACATGAATATGTGAGATAACCAGAGACATAATAGATAATTACATATGGATCATTTCAACTTTATGATCTTATTGTGTGGTGAATATTGTAAGGAAGTATTAAAATAATGACTTATAAGATGTTAATATAAAATAGAAAATGGAGATAAACATTTTAAAAGATTAAAATATATATATATATATATATATATATATATATTTATAAGATATACATATCATACAAACTCTAAAACTAAGCTTTTACAATGATATTTGATTTGAGTTTTTATAACCCATCCAACAAAAAAAATACAAAACAAAACAAAACAAAACAAAAAAGAGATTTGAGAGTAGTGGAAGAGAGAATGAAAGAGTGATAGACTAAGAGAATAAGATAATGAGTATTTATAGGAAGATAAATGATGAAAAATTACATTTAGAAAAATGAGAGTTACAATTCTAATTTATTGTTTTGTTTTAATACAATTGATTAATACAACTTAGTGGAGAAATAAAGTTAATGTATAATTTATAGAGAGAATTTATATGATTTCAGTTTAATATTATGTGAGTTAAATGTGAAAATTAATTGTTTTTAAATTTGTGTTTTAATATAAATATTTATTTTGTTAAAATTGCATTGCCAAGTGGACCAATAAGGAGAGAGTGAAACCTTATTATATTAAAATCTGCATGATATTTTTTTTGGTATAGCCATCAAATTTTTATTATACATATGTAATGTAATTTTTTTTATTATTATATGTAATTTAAAATTAAAAATAATAAGAAAAGAAAGAAGAAAGGAAACAATACATAAAAACAAAGAAATAAAATTGAAAACACAATATAAGATATATCCAACAAAATATATAATTAAACATTTACATGAGTTGTAAAAAAAAACACTTACAATGAGTTTTCAACCCATGCAAAAACATAAAATAATAAAAAAGTATTTAGAATTTGAGATATGGTGGAGGAGGATGTGGAAATAGTTATTTGTAGGATTTGTAGTGATAGAAGTTATTTCTAAAATAATTTAATTAGAGGAGTTACAATTTTAATTGATAGTGTGTTTAATTTTAATTGATAGTGTGTTTAATTGAAAATGAATGGAGGAAAACAATAGTCAATTCACAATTTATAATTTCAGTTACAAGTTAGTAGTAATTAGTGAAATTGAAGTATGAATTTTCAGTTACAAATTAGTAGTAGTTAGTGAAATTAAAGTATGAATTTATATATATGATTAAATGTGTTGAATTTTACACTACAAATCCTACAAATAACTATTTCCACATCTGCATAGTTTTTTAAAATATTAATGAATGTCGAATTAACATAGACATTTTCTATATTACTTTTAAAAAACTATATCCTACAAATAACTATTTCCACATCTGCATAGTTTTTTTAAATATTAATTAATGTCTGCTCTCAATTGGTCGTTTAACATTTTTAGATTTTACTTTCACTTCTGCATAGTTTTTTAATTACTAAAATTGTCGGCTCAAAAAATAAATATATTACATAATATACTAATCAATGATCATCACCATGGAGAAAACCTCGGCTCCGCCCTCATTCCTTATAGAGAGAACCTTGCGTCCAACCTCCTCCACCGTGGAGAGAACCTTGGCTCTGCCTTCCTCCCTTGGGGAGATAACATTGCGTCCAACCTCCTCCACCTTCCTTCCTTGAGAAATAACCTTGCGTCCAACCTTCTCCACTATAGAGAGAACCTCATCTTTGCCTTCTTTCTGTGTGGAGAGCACATGTTCACGTCTTTTTGCTATCTCAAAATGGCTTGTTCCGACCAATTCAAATAAAAAACTTTTTCTAACGTCACAAAATCTTTTGATAGTAACTAATGTTAAATTTCCAATGTATTCTTAGAAGTATCTTTGACACACCATGATGTAGCCTCTGTCTCTGTAACGCTTTAACCGCCACATTGCTTAGTGAGCCCATGTCCACTTTCAGTCCATGGGCCCACCTTCCTAAGTGGGCCCTACATCTATTCCTGGCCCGTGGACCCACCCATATTCAATGGCCGGTTTGTTACGTTCGGGAGGCTTTGAAAACTTGTTTACAGACCCTACAAATCAACAAATGATATTTTCGTGTGTTTTGTCCTCACTCGCACAGTTTCGACAATCACTTCCAGGAAGGTCACCCATCATGAAGTTCTCTCAAGACCATTGACCAGAAAAATAAGTGCATTTTGGTGACATATGTGGCCAAATTAATTCTTTTAAACCTTTCCACAAACCATGGTGTCATAGTCTTTGAGCTCCTATGGATCTATCAACAAAGATTTATGTTTTTCTAATCTATCTATCTATGTTTGTTGTAACCTTGTGTTTGATTAGCCTATTTTATCTATTCATTAGGTTGATGAGCTTCTACTTGTTATCTTCCATTGAGATTGAATGAATGAATAATGGCAACAATTATGTTTGCAAAAAAAAAAGGGTTATAACCATTGAAAAATTAGAAGAAAATTAATTTGACATAATTAAAGAAACAATAAAAAATTATAATCACTGCAATATATGAATTCCAAATAATTCAAAGATAATTAATATAAATTAAATAAAACAATCTAAAAATACTACAATAAATTTTAAAATACAGTATTAGGAAAAGAAAACGCATATATTAATTTTTTTTTTGGTCAACATATTAATCTTACCTATTCCCAACTGAAAAAGTAAAAAGTATGAGAAAATTTTGGTTTAAAAATAAGAAAAATTTACTTTCCCATTAAAAAATATTTCCCAATTAAACAAAGTTGAAAACAATGTTTTTGAATAAATAATTTAAATATGAGACGATCTATGTTTATATAGAGGTGAGTATTTACAAAATTCAAAATTAATAATTAACTGTATATTTTTTACTTAATCCCTTTTTCTATTTTTTTTTTTAGAATTAATAACTTAAAAATTAAAAATAAATAAATAATATTATAATTTCGAATTTTTATGAAATATATATATATAATCTCCTTATAATTATTTTAAAAAACTTTGTATTTTTAATAAATTCTGTAATTTTTGATAATTATTTTTTTACATTATTAAGTTTAAAAAAAAAAAATATTTTATATTTTTGTTGTAATCAAATTTCTCATTTTAAATATTAACTTGACACATGTCAAAATCTGAGATTGATAATTTGACACATGTCAAAATTTTGTTAATGGCTAACTTTCAAAATCCAACTATATAAAATAGATTTGTAGTAAAATAGATAGGAAATAAAATATTAAATTATTTTCTTAAATAGAAATATCTTTAAACAACAAAAATTAAATTACATTAACATTAACATTATAAGGGCATATTTATAGGGGGATCATGTGGAGGTGATCTTAGATGAGAAATAATGTAAAAATATTGTAAGATCAGGTCTTAAGATCTTTTGTTAAGAAGTTAGTTATAGGGAGAACAGGTATAAGATCTTAAGATTTAATAATATAATATTCTTATAGAAATTTAAAAATATTGAATAAATACAAAGATTAATGTTTAATATATAATTTAAGTATATTTAAAACTATTTAATATAATGTTTATTAATTTTCTTATTAAACATATTACAATTATTAAAATTTATAAAATAACATTTTAATTGAAAACTTATACAACTTTTATTAAAATTAAAAAAAAAACATTATTACTTAATTATTTAAAGAAGACAAACATTTTATTTAATTAATACAAATGACCAAATTTATTCCAAATATTCTCAATCAAATCCTCCTTTAATTTGCGATGTGCTTGTTTATCACGAATTAATGTATGACCATCACCTAAACCTTCAAGATTTGAAGACATAGTTACTGAAAAGGTAAGATCTGGAGTAGTTCCAGTTCCATCTTCTTGTTGGAATTCTTGTTCATCATAGAGTGTGTATGAATCTCGTTCATCTTCGACAATCATATTATGCAGTATGAGACATGCTCTCATTATATATGCAATTTTACCCTTGGACCATAAAAGAGTTGGATTTTTAATCATGGCGAACCTAGATTGCAAGACTCCAAATGCACGCTCAACATCTTTTCGTGCACCTTCTTGTTTCTGTGCAAATAAACGATGTTTCGGATGTTGTGGTTGTGGGATGGATTTAACAAATGTCGCCCACTCCGGGTAAATACCATCCGTCAAATAGTAAGCCAAATTATACTCATTTCCGTTGACATAGTACGAAACTTCGGGAGCTCGACCGTAAATAATGTCATTAAATACTGGTGATTGATCAAGGACATTTAAATCGTTAAAAGTACCCGGAGCTCCAAAAAATGCGTGCCATATCCAGAGATCTTGTGAAGCTACTGCCTCCAAAACAATTGTTGGCTTATCGGTGCCTCTTGAATACATTCCTTTCCAAGCGGTTGGGCAATTTTTCCACTGCCAGTGCATACAGTCAATGCTACCAACCATCCCGGGAAAACCCCTATGTTCTCCATAAAATAGTAGCCTTTGAAGATCCTCTGCTGTTGGTCGGCGTAGGTATTCAGTGCCAAACAAGTCAACTATCCCGACGACAAAATGTTCCAAACATTTACGAGCAGTACAAGCAGCAAGACGTATGTATTCGTCAACCGAGTCCGTCGCAGTCCCATACGCTAAAAGTCGAATTGCAGCAGTACATTGTTGTAGGGGTGATAGACCATTCCGGAAGGTTGCATCCTTTTTTGGCTTAAAATATGGAACTTCTTCACTGAGACGATTCACAATATGCAAGAACAGCGGCTTGTTCATTCGAAACCGTCGCCAGAAGTGGTGAGCATTGTAAGTTGGATTATCAGAAAAATAATCGTTCCACAAACGTTCATGCCCTTCTTCTCGTTTTCTATCAATATATTCACGTGGTTTCCTTTCCACCGGAATAGCTTCTTCAACAGCTTCAAATTGGTTATTAAATTGCTCTTGAAAGTATTGGTTTAAACTATCATTATTTGGGTCATAATGGTAGTGAAATTTGTTGGAAGAAGATGCCATAGCAATGAAGGAAAGAAAGAGAAGTGATTGTTTTTTAGGAAAAGAAATATTTGTGAGTAGTGGTGAGAAGTGATAGTTTTTTAGGAAAAGAAATATTTGTTTTGGGTGAGAAGGAAATTTCTGCTTGATGAATGAAAGAAATATTTGAGTTTGGTGAGAGAAGGAAATGTTTGTGCTTTGTTTAGAGAAACAAATGTTTGTTTTGTTGGGAGAAACAAATGTCTCATATATATAGACTGATCAATGGCAAATTCCAAACTAAACACACGGGTTCATAATTCGCAATAAAAAACAACAACAACCAACTTCACGGGTTCATAATTCGCAAAAAAAAACAACAACAACCAACATCACGGGTTGCAACACCAAAAGAAACAACCAAACATCTTTTCAAGACAATAATTTACTTGACCTGGTTCACTATGTCCGTCAGCTGGATCACTCGGTCCGTCAGCTGGTTCACTTTGTCCGTCAGCTGGATCACAAGAACCTTGAGCTGTATCATTTGGTCGTTGAGTTGGATTACTTGCTCCTTGAGTTGGATCACTTCGTCCTTGGGTTGAGCTTCACGGTTCGACAGACTAGGTAATGGACCAACTTCACGGTTCGACAGACTAGGTAATGGACCAGCTTCACGGTTTAATGGTTGCGGTTCATAGTAAGCAGTCTCAGCCTCATCTTCTGTATCGGAACTATAGTTTAAGGGGCTGTTTATTCCCTCGTCATAGTCAGAGAACATGTCTTCCACAACCTGAAACCAAAACAAACCAAACATTCGACATTCATTAAAGTTTCTGAAAATACATAAACATATATAACCCGATTCATTAAAAACATCATATGAAACTAAAATTTCTGAAAACATTCATTAAAAACATTCATTAAAGTTTCTGGAAATACATAAACATCAAATAAATATAAGCCGATTCATTAAAAACATCATATAAAACTAAAATTAAACAAGCATAAACCCTAAAGCTAAAACAGTTCAGCCATTAGCTTTTTTTTTTAGAGCTTTTTCATCTTCATCTAGCGTTTCTTTCTTGGCAATGAGAGTGTCAAGAATGGACATCTTTTGAAGTTCCTTCATGCCCTCTAAATCCTTCTTTTTAATTTCCCACATTTGACTAAAATCTGTGGATGGTGCAGCCTTCTCTTTACCTTTGTTCCTCGCCTTTTTCATTGCCTTTATTCCAGCAGGCCTGCTCTCCTGCTCACCCACAACAGACCCTGACGATGGTACATCTTCATCCGCTTTTCTTTTGGAAGAGGTGGTTGTCTTTGGAGTGGGGTTCATAGGCTCATTATTAATCCATTTCTGTTCATAGCGAAGCACATTCCAAGCATACTCCAAACTAAACTTCTTCTTGTACAGCTTCGTGTATAGTTGGTGAGCATTCTGCAGAATATCCACATCATTCATGCCACTAGCTTTCTTAGCCTTTGCCTCTGCGTATGCTCCACAGAACTTACTGACCTCCCTGCTGATTTTTTGCCAGCGTTGTCTACAATGATCACGGAGCCTTGGTTCACCACCACCAAGGACATGATCGCTTGTTGCATAGTAATCACCAATGCGCTTCCAGAAGGATCCAGACGGTTGATCGTTCCCAACAATCCCATCCTTCGATGTGTTTAACCAGGCGCTTATTAACACTAAGTCATCTTTTGCGGACCATATCCTTCTCTCCCTACGTTGTTCTGCTGTCTCTTCAGTTTGAGTAGGAGGTTGACTCGGCTGTGGACTGGTTTGCGAGCAAAAAGAAGGGATTTGAGGGGATCCAAGGTTTACATTTGGAGCAAAGCTGTCGTAGGGGAAGTTTAGAAGACTAAAGTAGGATTGAGACTGACTATTAGGATTATTATTTGATTCCATAGGAAAATTTTTTTAAAACGGAAGTAGTGAATGAAAACGGAATAAGGCGAGGAGGAGAAGTAGCAATGTCTTACGAAAGAAGATGATTTACGAAACAAGATGAGGAAGAGAAGTAGCTATGTCTTAAGAAAAAAAGATGATTTACGAAACAAGATGAGGAAGAGAAGTAGCTATGTCTTAAGAAAAAAGATGATTTACGAAACAAGATGAGGAAGAGAAGTAGCTATGTCTTAAGAAAAAGATGATTTACGAAAGAAGATGATTTAGAGATTGGTTAATATAGAGAAGATCATTAAATTAAAAGTTTGGTGTTGTTGGAGAATTTTAATTCTAAATAACCATTTATACCTACTTCAGTCACATCAGCAGTAAATAAAAGACATTTAGTGTTTCAGATAATAACAACCAACATAGACCATCACAACATAGACATTTAGTGTTTTAGAGAAGTAATGACTTTGTACTATCACAATGAAACAACTAACATACACTCTCGCAATCACCATCACAATAACTTTGTACTATCACAATGAAACAACCAACATACACTCTCGCAATCACCATCACAATAACTTTGTACTATCACAATGAAACAACCAACATACACTCTCGCAATCACCATCACAATAACTTTTCAACCAAGACAATGAAAATAACAAATACTTTTCAACCAAGACAATGAAAATAACACCACCGCATAATACTTTTCAACTTTTCAACCAATAACAATACTTTTCAACCAAGACAATGAAAATAAGTATAGACTACAACCAAACAAACTTTAATTTTCAAGCAATTACATTAACTTTCCTTTTAGTGAGTGGTACTAACCTTTTACTTTAGATGAATGTTGTTTGCGGTGGTCCAATTTAAATCGCCCTGCTAAACCTCACCTACATGCCTCATAAACAAACCAAAATCCATTCATTATTAGTAACAATACAACAAACACTATAATCAAAGGCAATAAGATCAATAAAACAAACGCTATAATCAAACGCCCTAAACCCTAAATCAATTTTTCCCCAAATTCGAAACCCTTATTACTCAGTTTACCCCCAAATTCGAAACCCTAAAACAAAACCTAATCGAAACCCTAAATCAATTTTCCCCCAAATTCGAAACCCTAAATCTAATCGAAACCCTAAATCAATTTTCCCCCAAATTCGGAACCCTAAATCGAATCGAAACCCTAAATCAATTTTAATTTGGGGGAAAAATCAATTATCCCCCAAATCGAAACCCTAAATCAATTTTAATCGAAACCCTAAAACCAATCGAAACCCAAAATCAAACTTTCCCCAAATTCGAAACCCTAAAACCAAATGAAACAGAGAAGACGACGAGACAGAAGAGATTACCTAGCCGACGACACAGAGGAGACGGAGAAGACGACGAGATCTTCAGCTTCGCGACGTAGAAGAGATGTCTAGACTTCGCGAGACAGAGGAGACGACGATAATCGGTGGCTCCGGAGTAGACGACGAGACGAGGAGACGAGGAGACGACTAGGAGACGGTCGCCCCGGTGTTTCAATCGCCGGACAGAGGAGAAGACGATGACGGAAATAATTCTCTCGTGAAATCGCGAAATCGCGTGTCCGGACAGAGAGAAGAAGAAAAATGAAAATTAAAACTGGAATGAAATGAAAAAAAAAAAACATTTCTTTCCTTTAGCAGCTGACACGTCAGCACAAGATCATATGGAGAACTGATCTTAACTAAGATCATTTCATCATATGATCTTGTGCTGACGTGTCAGCTGCTAAAGGAAAGAAATGATCTTAATTAAGATCATTTCATCTGATCTTAGGACTACTATTCACTAAATTTTATTTTTTTAAACCCCAAGATCAGGTGAGGTGATCCCTCTATAAACATGGCCTAATGATATTCATATAAGTTTGATCAGAAAAACTAAATGACCATGATACCCTTTATAATCATTGAAAAATTCAAACTTGACCTAAAAAGGATATGAAAAGCCAGCGCCTTTTTTCGTTAAGAATCCGTGTTTATGCCAGCTTTCAATCCAACGGCTCTCCTCTCTTCTCCTTACCGTAATCGTCGCTCCCCACTCATTCATTAAAAAAACACACAACACTCCTAAATATAAACAAAAACAAAAAGAGCCCAGCAAAAAAAAAAAGAAAAAAGTCTCTCTCTCTCTCTCTCTCTCTTTCTCTCTCGTTCGCCGATCTGAGAATCATCTTCGTCTTCCTTTGTTCATCATCTCCGATCTAAACAACAATGGCGGCACCAGCAGCTTCATCAGCAAGGGAAGAGTTCGTATACATGGCGAAACTCGCGGAACAAGCCGAGCGTTACGAAGAGATGGTCGAATTCATGGAAAAAGTCGCGAAAGCCGTTGACAAAGACGAACTCACCGTCGAAGAACGTAACCTCCTCTCCGTCGCTTACAAAAACGTGATCGGAGCTCGCCGTGCCTCGTGGAGGATCATCTCATCGATTGAACAGAAGGAAGAGTCTCGCGGCAACGACGACCACGTTTCCTTGATCCGTGACTACAGAAGCAAAATCGAAACCGAGCTCTCCGATATCTGTGACGGTATCCTCAAGCTTCTCGATACGATCCTCGTCCCCGCTGCTGCTTCTGGAGATTCGAAGGTGTTTTACCTTAAGATGAAAGGTGATTACCATAGATACTTGGCTGAGTTCAAATCTGGTCAAGAGAGGAAAGATGCTGCTGAACATACACTCACTGCTTACAAAGCTGCTCAGGTTTTGATCTCATGTCTCCGATCTGGTTTCGTTTCGTTTTGACTTGATTTTGTTTGATCTAGGTTTGTGAGATTTTGGCTTTGTTTTTGTTGTGCAGGACATTGCTAACTCTGAATTGGCTCCTACTCATCCGATTCGTCTTGGTCTTGCGTTGAACTTCTCTGTGTTTTACTATGAGATTCTCAATTCTCCTGACCGTGCTTGTAACCTCGCTAAGCAGGTTTGACTTTATCAGAATCATGTGTTTTCAATGGGTTATGTATTGCTGGTTTATGTATGTGTGTTTGTTGATAAGTTTTGTTTATGGATTCATTAGGCGTTTGATGAAGCAATTGCTGAATTGGATACTCTTGGTGAAGAGTCATACAAGGACAGTACTTTGATTATGCAGCTTCTTCGTGATAACCTCACTCTCTGGACTTCTGACATGCAGGTATTTCTACTTTGGCCTTATAAAGTCAATGGTTTAGTTTTACATTTTAATGCAACTTCTGGCCTGTTTTAGTTGCTTGATCTCTGAAACCATTAGCCGATTTGGAAATAAATCTGTTTAGTTTACATTTTAATGCATTCTTCTGACCTGATTCTGATTGTAGTGATTTCATCAAATGGGTTGACCTGTGTAAGCCTGTTTTGTTTCTTAATAAAATGATCTCTGAATCCAATAGCCTGTTTAAGCCATTAAGAAAGACTAGAATTGGAAGTCAAAAGGTTTAGTTTACATTTTGATCCATTATTCTGGTCTGATTTTACATTTTAGTGATTATCAGATGTCTTTACTCCTGTTTTGTTGCTTAATTTCTGAAACCATGAGACTTATTAAGCCATTGATGAAGATTAGATTTGCATGTTGCATTCTTGATTCTTATAGTTTGATTCTGATTTTTAATGATTGTCAAATGTATTTTATCCTGTTTGTTACTTGATTACTGAAATCATGAGCCTTATCAAGTAACTGTGAAAGACTAGATTTGGAAATCAACTGGTTTAGTTTACATTTCGGTGCATTCCTCTTTTCTTGATTCTTCTGGTCTGAATCTGATTTTAGTGATTGTCAAATGTTTTTAATCCTATTCTGTTGCTTGAGATCTGAACCATGAGCAAGATAAGCCATTGTGGAAGACTAGATATGGAAATCAAATTGCTTAGTTTTCATTTTGATGCATTCCTCATTTCTTCTCTCTTCTGGTCCGATTCTGAGTATGATGATATTGTCGAATGTTTGTAATCAGGACGATGCTGCTGATGACATCAAAGAAGCAGCACCAGCAGCAGCAAAACCTGCTGAAGAACAGCAACAATCTTAAGTCTTGCGGCGAATTTGTTGTTGTTTCAGTATCTAAAACTTCTCCATTAATATGTTTTTCTCTTGGAGGAGTTTCTGTGTTGGTTTCTGATTTCCTTTTATCCCGAAGCTCTCTGAGGCAGTCTAATTCTTGTCCTTGTTTGCTTTTCTTAAACGTGGATGCGAAAACTCATTTTCTATTATTTTTCTTTAATCTGTTTCCATTTTATCGTGATTTGACTTATTTGAACTGTTTCTTTGTTTGTAATGGATTCAACCTTTTTTGTTTCAATGTCGAGAAAAATCTTTGGTTTATTTCAGCAATCAATTGCGGAATGAGTTCAAGGTTACTCTCAGGTTATATTATACATATAGTGTAAATAACTTATAGCTTGAGTTTGCTCAGATTGATCCGTTCGACGGGATACGTGTATGCCTCGAAGTTGATTTGCTGTCCTAAGCAACTTAGCTTTGTGAATGCTGTTATCAGATCAACCTGCAAATATGTTTATTAATCAAACATGAGCTTGAGTTTGAAGTAGATGAATATATATGATCAGGGAGGGAAGTCAAGTGAAAACAAACCTCGTAATCTGTCTGAGATACGGTTTCACGGCTTCGTTGGTACTTCTGAACCCATGGAGCAACTTGCGGGTCAGTAGCCAAGAGCTGTTCTGTTGCGACTTGATCAGGACCCAAGAATGCAGACATCACAGCTAGCTACAAATACACCAAACATTGATTTCAAATACAGATTAGTAAACTATTGACTGATCTTGATCCCCTAACCGTATTTTGAAACCCAAAATCTTGTACCTGACGAGGACCCAATCCAATGGCAATGAACTTATCTTTCATCTCTTGCACAGTTGCTTTTCCCCACTGTGGGACTCTGCCTTCTGGATCTGCCTCTGTTGCATCAGTCCTTCCGAAATTTCTATCAAACAAGCCCCACTAATAGATTTCACAACAGTTCAGTCTCGATTTGAACAATGTGTCACATCTCAAAACGCATAAGAGCCTCAACAATCAACATAGCATGGCATTGTCTACCTGACCAGCTGAACCATATGCTGTGTAAAGTAAGTTCCCTTTTTCTTCATTTCCACCACATTTGCGGATTGCTGATGCTAAAAACGTAGACTTGACCGCTGATTGTCCTACAAAAAAACCAACCCAAGAAAGAGACTTCAGTTTCACAATGATAAATGCTGCCCATGACCAAGTTTTGGTGTACGCTTATAACATCATCACCTGCCAATTGAATGAGATCTGCATATGATATAGGCCCACCCTTTGAGATAGAGTCAATCTCCTTCTTCAGTTCCTCTATCAAACCCAACCCATCAGAAAGCCCCTCATTCTCTGCTCTACTTAACTCAGAGCTTCACAACATATAACATAAAGTCTAAGATTGCATAAGACATCATGTAAAGACTACTATGATAATGTTCTTTTACATCATGTAAGTACCTTAGCCGTATGGATCCATTAGCTCCTCCAGATTTTGTAGCCTAGACAAAAAAAAAAAAAAAAAAACAAGATCATTAAGGGTAAAAAGAGTTGTGCAATCACCAGAGAGAGATGGATAAGAGACTTTTATGAAGTCTGACCTTATCATAAGTCATTGCATCATTAAGTGCTAGTTTGAGTATGGAGGGTACAAGCTCAGGTTTAGACTTAATGGTGCTCGAAAGCGTAAGCTTGATCTTTGCTGCATAGTAAAAGACGAAACCTTTAGCGCCAATAAACAACCTCTTGGTACTCTACACTAATGTTCTTGTTTCAAAACTCACATAAAAGCTCGGATCGCTGTCTACGCTGATTCAAGTCAGCAGCTTTCGCATCACCCACATGATTAATGAAGCCATTGCCTATTAATTCCTAACAAGAGAGATCATCACTGCCAAGAACTCATCAAATGTGACATAAAGATATGAACTTCAAGAATTGAGTCAAGTGTTAAGGTACCATTCCGACCGCAGTGCCGGCGAGGGTGAGAACATCACGGCGGTTGAAAGATAAACTTTCGCCGGAAACTTGAGGATCAATCTTGCAACATCGTATCACAGCCTGAATTTGATGGTCATTTCAAAACTGTTAGCATAAGAATATATTAAATGGGTTGGAAGAAAAGAAGAATGTGACAGGTTGACAAACTCACAGAGCGATGTGAAGAAGAAGAGAGTGTAGTGAGATGTTGATGATTGGTTGTGTTGGTGAAGGAAGGAACAGTTGAGAGGAAGGACACTCCTCCCATTTTTTTGGTTTGTGATGAGACAGAGAAGAGAGAGAGAGAAAGAGATGTCTGAAATGGAGAGAGAGTGTGTTTTGGTTTTGTGAAGGATACACTTTTGTGGATTCTCTGTTATCCAAATCTCCCAATCATATTGCTCTATTTGATTTCATCATTTAACTCTTTTTTTTTTTTCAAAAATAGTTTATTCATATTAATACTTATATTATTGATTAATTTAATAAAAAATCTTATTACAAGTTTAATCTATTATTATTTGAAATTATTTAATAACTTTTATTACAATATATTAAAAAGGTTTATTTGCATAAATCATAATCTTGAAGTGGTAAAGTCAAAGAGTAAAGGAGGAATTGAAGAGGAGAAAAATATGGAGACTAGGATAGTTGGATTTCAATTCAAAGCTTCTATCTTTATTAACTCAGTGTCGCAACAACTTGCTAGTGGTTTTTGATTAACAAAAACGAGTAATAAGGATCATAGTAAAAAGTAAAAACATAGTCCTTGAAGTGAAGCTAATGAAGACTTAAAACACATATTCCTTCGGACTTTTCACTTGGAAGCTTCAGTTGACTCGTTTGTTTTGTTGACGTTTACAGGGCATTGAGAGACATATGGTTTCAGCTGTAAAATACAAATGTTCATCAGCAAAGCTTAAAACGCACACAAACAAGATTGGTTAATGCAGCAAGTAAAAAACAAAAAAAAAAAAACTGCAGGTTTTCAGCAAAGATCAGCATGATCACAAACTTAAGGCGCGTCTGACTTGTAAGGATTTTTAAAGGGAGTTGTTCTCATCATGTTCGATTAAGATGCAAGCTACATACTCAGCTATCTATATAGAGGAATAAAAGAAAAGGAACAGATAATTTAGATGGAATACAAAACACACAACAAGCTAGCTACCTGCAAGAAGTAAGCATTCCATTTCAAGTTCCTAAGGAGTATGTTCAATTAGGATGCAAGCTACTTAGGCAAGGGATTCACTAATGCCTGATTAGGATGCAAGCTACTTAGTCACCTATTTATATAGAGGAATCAAAGAAAAAGGGACATAAGAGTGAAGGGTGAAACGAAAACCTTAAAGCCGGTCAGATCAGGGACAACATAGTTTGGCAACTTATCTGGCTGCACAACATATCCTCCTGCAAACCATGACACAAAAGTTAAAGAAATAGTGTAAAATAAAGTCCAGAAACCAAATCTCAATAATTACATATTATACATCTACAAACAATTCTATGATCAAAATAGAGTTCAAACTTGGTAACTTTTCTCCTAAAGAATCTGGTATCTTAAAACCATGTAAAATCACTTTCCTCAGATTACATATATCTAAAATTCAAAAAACTTAGTCATATCATATCTGGTTACTATTTCCCTAACCAACAACTACACAAATGCAACTTGTAAAACAACTTAAATCTTAATTGCAGCAAGTTTGAGAAGGGATTTGCCAAATTTTGAGTTCCAGTTCTCAGCTTTCCACCAAAAATATAATCAAACTTGGCTGATAATAGAGATTGCAAACATCTAATTCAAACAACTTTGTATCAATCCTCAATTACTAAACAAATGGTACACTGAAACAACTTAAAATCTCAATTGCAGCATAAAAAAAAAAGGGCAAAATTGAGTTCAAAGTCGATAGCTTTTCATGCATCTAAAACTCAAAACAACATTGCATCATCATCAAGAAACAATTTTTTTTTTTTTTTTTTTTAATTTAGAATGATTCTCTCAAATTGGATTGAAAAAAAAAAATGAAACCTTTACGAGTGTGGAAACCAGAAGGTTTACAGTTTTTCCCCTTGTAAAAGTCTCGAGGAGCTCGTTTGGGAGAGAGAATGTCAAGCGACGAAGCTCGCTTTCTTCGGAATGATCTCCCAATACCCAATAACAACCCTAGTGTCATCTTCCAAATCTGAAGAAAAAACACAAATGTATTGTTAAAAATCGAAACTTTGGTGATTTCGAAATGAAGAAGAAGAAGAAGTAGAAGAAGAAGAAGAGGAGGAGCTTTTGCAGAAGAAAAGGTGAGAGAAAATATAGGGTATAGGGTTTTTGCTTTTTTAAGAAAGGCCCAAAACTAAGAAACAAGGCCCAAACAATTGTCATACCAAATTATAAGGTTTTGCTGATGTTGCGAAGATGACATAACAATTGGAACCTTTGAAAGATTAAGATGCTAGAAACTCTGCTCAGGAAGTGGACATCTCTTCTTTGAGATCTCTTGGAAGCTTAGTCGCCGACAGCATTTAGGTTTTTCTGTTTTCTTTCTAATGGAAGCACGTGGAGTATATTTTAACAAAAAGAAGAAAACATAATAAAATTAATTTATGTAATTAAAGAGATTTACTAAAGACATCATTGATTCATTAATTATATGATTGTTACAAGATTCATCTTGAGATATACCTACGTTTTGGTCAATGAAACAAACCAAACCACAAGTATGGAATCGTGGATGCGGAGAAAACTAATCAAACACAAAGATGTAGCCAAGAAATTCTGTAAAGAATGGGGCTCGGACATCATTTTGGTATGATGATTTGATTGGTCTACCATGGGTAGAGTGATAGACGTTTTTGTTGGTGAATGGGGACAAATCGGTCTGGGGATAAGAAAGAAAAGGACTGTCGCATAAGCATATGGGTTGGCCGAAGACCGAGACTACATCGAGCTGAAATTTTAAACTTGTATAGAAGAAGAAACTCTAGCTTTTTTAAAAAACAAACCCGCACAGCGGCAGAGGACAGACATTGTACTGTAGTACTAGTACTAGTATGGAGAGGTGAAAACAACGTGTATCTATCTCTTTCCAAGTTAGTTACGTTTACACACTAAATTGGCGAGACATAAAACCTCTGGACCATTCCAAGTCTTTCCTCTAAGAATAGAATCCGAGATAAACCGGTTCAATCTCCAAATTATTGTACCAAATGTTGTGATTCGGATCAAACCACACTCCCCCTCTTCTCTCTCGTACAAGAAGGAAGATATTTTGCGAGAAAAATGACAAATCGAGAAAAAAATTTCCCAGAAAACAATGAAAGCTAAACACAAGAAGAAGAAGGACTCACGCTTCCCCGTTCACGTGGCAATCACTTGGAATGAACGATTCTCATTGTTTCTCCCAAATTAGTCCCATCACAATCACAAAACCCGGCCCTTTCTCCCGAGAATCTCATTACTACTACTAGTACAAAAATAAGAATCTGTAAACTCCGATCGTTGAAGCAAAGAAGAGATGCTTACTTCATCTTCTTCCTCATGTGATTTATTTACTTCCAGTTCACCTCCGTCGCTCCATAATGCATTCTCTAGCTTCACCATTCCCATGGGGTTAGTTACTCAATTCTTCGTCTCCTTCTCTTAGAATCATGTGATTTGAGTTTTGATTCGTATTTGTAGACTGAAATTGAGTAGGAAAGTGGCTGGACTTCGAATTTTCTCCCGTAAGGCACGTCTTCTTCTTCTTCTTCTTCTTTGTAATCAATCTCCTCAGTCTCCTTCTGTTTCTTAGGTTTTACCGAGTTATATCATATATGATCTTCATTGTTTCATCCTAGTTAGGTTAAGGATCGTTCTACACTTAAGGTCTCTTCTCGTCGGGCACAAGAACGCGTGGTTGAGGTAAGTCTCTTGTTGTTTTAGTCCTTTTAAAACTCTTCTCTAGTGATTCATTATGGCTGCTTCCTTCTGTGTAGGAAGAAGCATCATCATCTACAATGACGGAGACTAGAAGAGAATCATTGAAAGTTTCTTCTGGTGAGGTTTCTCCTCTTGGTGTGTCCAAACTCGACAAAGGAATCAATTTTGCTTTGTTTTCTCAGAATGCTACTTCTGTCACACTCTGCTTATCACTTCCTCAGAGGTATTCGTTTTTTTCTTAAGGAGATTTTGAAGTTTGTTTGTGTTTTACTTGCTTAATATCTGAATGCTCATGTTCTTTTTGGTGGCAGTGATAAGGATGATTCGAATGATGATGGTATGATCAACTTGGTTTTGGATCCTAGTGTGAACAAGACTGGAGATACTTGGCACATTTGTGTTGAGGTTGTATCATACGCCTAGGAACTTCTTTAGACAGTTTTTATTTCTTGCGCTCTCTTCTCACTATTCATGGTTTTGAAGTTTTTTTTTTTTTTTTTACATTATGATAGGATTTGCCTCCCAGAAATGTCCTATATGGTTACCGTATTGATGGTCCTGGAGAATGGCAACAAGGACATCGGTTTGACCCTAGTATTGTGCTTTTGGATCCCTATGCTAAGCTTGTTAAAGGCCGTAGCTCTTTTGGACATAGTAGCCAAACGTTTGCTCAATTTTATGGAACTTATGACTTCGAAAGCTCGCCATTTAACTGGGGAGATGACTACAAGTTCCCTGACATACCTGAGGTAGAAATGTTATTTCTCTCCTTCAGCTACTAGTTGCACAATCCTGTTGATGAGCTATTTTTCTCAGTGGATTATGGAATTTATATTACTACAGAATTTATGGTTTTTGCCCAGGTTTCTTACTGTGTTTCAATTTTCCTGTAACTTTTTAATCCTTTTGTTACTGTTTTACAGAAGGATCTTGTTATTTATGAAATGAATGTTCGTGCTTTTACTGCTGATGAATCCAGTGGGATGGATCCAGATATAGGGGGCAGTTATCTTGGTCTCATTGAGAAGGTAAACTGTATATTACCTCAAAAGTATGTTGAGATGCTAAAATTACTAAGTATTCGTGCTAGAGGATGTTGAGCCATGATCAGGATTCATTTACCAGTAAAACATGAAAAGTGTAAAAAAGCTTATTATTATAGATACTGAAGATATCTTTCATCTGCTTCTATGTTTTACAAAGCCTCTCTTTTTTCATCTCTTTAAAGATCCCATACCTTCAAGATCTGGGTATAAACGCAGTGGAGTTATTGCCAGTGTTTGAGTTCGATGAACTGGAGCTTCAGAGGCGCCCTAACCCTAGAGAACACATGGTAATCACGAATCAGCAAAAATCATTTCTTTGTGATTCTAATTTTTTTTACAGGTCTTGTTTCCACGATCGCCATAAACATTCTTCTTATTTCAATAGAAATTAAGCTTCATCAATGGAAGTTCCAGTCCTCCTCGTATCTGAAAGAGATTTTTTCTAGGTTAACACATGGGGTTACTCAACAGTTAACTTTTTTGCTCCAATGAGTCGTTATGCTAGTGGCGAGGGAGATCCTATTAAAGCTTCAAAAGAGTTTAAAGAAATGGTCAAAGCCTTACATTCTGCTGGTATAGAGGTAGCAATGCCGTTCTCTTCCCCCCTCTTTATTGAGACCTCTAATAACTTTTTGGCCTATGAAGTTTGATCATTTTTGAACTTATTGTTACTGATTATTCTTCAGAAGTATTCTTACAATTTTATCTCTGCAGGTCATTTTGGACGTAGTTTATAATCATACCAATGAAGCAGATGACAAATACCCGTATACCACTTCATTTCGTGGCATAGACAACAAGGTGAGTCATAAAGAGGATTAACTTTCATGTCAGTTTATTTCTTTTCTTATCTTGGAACTCTAAACAGTGAGATCTATTCTTCAGGTTTATTACATGCTTGATCCAGACAACCAACTGCTTAACTTTTCTGGATGTGGTAATTTATTTTGAAGCTTATATTCGAGGCTCTACTTTTGACAATCCATACTTCAAATGAAAGTTTAGTTTACAGTAATGAGCTGTAATATGTGTGCTCAACGTTTCTTTTGTTTTCTGTTTCCAGGGAATACACTGAACTGTAACCATCCTGTTGTTATGGAACTAATACTAGATAGCTTAAGGCACTGGTATGAACACTATCTATGAAAGCCACTGTAAATAATTGGACCAAATATTTTGAAATTTATCCTGAACAACATGACATTGATGTGAAAGAGTTGCTTGTTTATTTTTTTATCTTCTTGACATATTGTGGTTACTTCACATAGTTAAATTATTCATGGTTCTTCTTTCTTCCCTTTACCTGACTGCAGGGTCACTGAATATCACGTGGATGGTTTCCGATTTGATCTTGCTAGTGTGCTTTGCCGAGCAACAGATGGATCTCCACTCAGTGCTCCCCCACTGATAAGGGTAGGTTTTAATGCATTGTCCTTGCATTTTCAGAAAATACAATAGAAAATTGTTGCCATGATGTTCTTTTTGAAATTTGTTATCGATACAGGCAATTGCCAAGGATTCCGTTCTGTCAAGATGTAAAATAATTGCAGAGCCTTGGGATTGTGGAGGATTATATCTAGTCGGGAAGTTTCCAAATTGGGATAGGTAATAGTTTTAGCTTCATAACTAAATAGTACTATACTTGGTAGTTCCTTCCAAAGTTCTGGGGTTGTCAACTTTGTGTAACTGGTATGGCTACTGGATTTTTCCCAAGTCAGGTGGGCTGAGTGGAATGGGATGTACCGGGATGATGTTAGAAGATTTATCAAGGTATAGAATATTAGAGTATATTTGTCACCTGGTCTTGGAAAGGCATGACTTCTGGCGAAAACACTCTAATCTTCCATATTGATAGGGCGACAGCGGCATGAAAGGAAGCTTTGCTACTCGGATTTCAGGATCTTCTGATCTTTACCAGGTAAGATTCTTTCAAGTTATTATGTTTCGTATGAATTCTGAAGTTTATTCAGGTAAAGCGAAGATGCAGTTTAACACGAGTAAAATTTTGAATAGGTTTCGTGATAACGTGACACTTCCCCTCTTCTCTTCTATAGGTAAACCAGCGGAAGCCTTACCACGGTGTAAATTTCATCATTGCACATGATGGATTCACATTGCGCGATCTTGTATCTTACAATTTGAAGGTAATTTTTGATTTCCAATGTATTGTTTTTAAAACCCGAATGAGTCTACTTTATTTATCTTTTTCTGCATTTTAGCACAATGAGGCCAATGGAGAAGGAGGAAATGATGGATGTAATGACAATCATAGCTGGAACTGTGGTTTTGAAGGTACAGTTAGAACCTCACTTCACAACATTCAAGCATTGATGGTTCCTATGTATAATTTCTTATTACAGCATTCAAGTTTTAATAATCTGTTTCTTGACAGGGGAAACTGGCGATGCTCACATCAAATCTTTACGTACTCGGCAAATGAAGAACTTTCATTTAGCTTTGATGATTTCTCAGGTTCGTACTGCCAACATACACCTGTTTAAATACTGTTGAGAATCCTAAATTCGTATGAGACCAACTCTGATCAACGATCAGGGAACACCAATGATGCTAATGGGAGACGAATATGGACATACGCGGTATGGTAATAACAATAGCTACGGTCATGATACCGCTCTCAACAATTTCCAGTGGAAGGAGGCAAGTCTTAAATGTTGTTGTTTGTTCTTCTCTACTTATTATGGAATCCCCCATCCCCATGTACACTGTAACCATATCTTCACTTTATCCAGCTGGATGCAAAGAAGCAGAACCATTTCAGATTTTTCTCGGAGGTGATCAAGTTCCGACATTCTCACCATGTACTCAAGCACGAAAATTTCCTCACCAAAGTACTAACCTCCTCTTTTTTTTTTTTTTTTTTTTTACATTTATGATGTATTCCGTGAAATTGAATGCTAATCACGAATGTGCAATGTTTATCTAAAGAGCGAGATTACATGGCATGAAGATAATTGGCACAACCCTGAGAGCAAGTTCCTAGCTTTCACGTAAGACACAAAAGTCCCAAAGTTTCTTACTTAGTATGTTATACTGCTTAGCGAGTAAATCGGATTTCAGATTGATAAGTGATTCTTCTTGCAGGCTCCATGACGGTGTAGGTGGCCGTGACATCTATGTGGCATTCAACGCCCATGATTACTTTGTCAAGGCTCTGATTCCACAGCCACGACAGGGAAAACAATGGTTCCGTGTGGTCAGTCTTTCTTTCTTTATTTACTCTTCTTTAATTTCTCTAATTCCATGATCGACTCTGTTATCATGTTTCTACAGGCTGACACGAACCTCGAGTCACCGGATGACTTTGTAAAGGAAGGTGTAGCCGGCGTGGCTGATACCTACAATGTGGCCCCATTCTCTTCAATCCTTCTCCAATCCAAGTAAGATAAGCACTCACACGAGCAGCTTCAAGCTTTCAACACAATAATAACGCACGGTAGAGGAAAGATAAAGTATATGAGTTATATGGACTTATGAGGAGAAGATCCATGACTCCATGAGTGTCTTGTAAAACTTGATTACATGTAAAATTATAAAATGTACGAAATTTCTGATTACAAGTTAAAAAAGTATAATCATTGACTATAAATAGTCTTTGGATATAAAATATAGTAGTATATAGTAATATTATTAATTTACATTTAGTTAAATACCTATGGTATATAAAGATTGATAATCTAAACCAAGTAACCAACACATGAAGTTCATGATTGTGGGTTTCACAAGCAATTTCACAATCAAGTTTATATAGTTCATAGTATTTTGATCCGCAAGATGCATTTTGCATGGTCGAAATTTACATTTCACAAGACTTTTATATACACATAGTATAGGAAGTAGTATTACAAATACTTTTATATACACATAGTGACTCACCACCTACTTACCACATAGTGACTCACCACCTACTTTTATATACACACAGACTTTTATATACACATAGTGACTCACCACCTACTTACCACATTTGATATTGTCATCTTCGAAGAATCCAAACCCTTTTGTTTCTAAACTCAAAGAGCATCCGAAGTTCCCAATTATTGACACAATGAAACGTTACGTTAAAGCGAAAAAAAATGTGATAACAAAATTCCAAAAGAATAGATGAAAACAGATGCTTCGATCGTAGAGTCAAGAGTTTTAATAATAGTAGTAAAAAACAAAGAATCTACAAAGGCTAATGGGGGGGAACACAGCCGCGTGGTAATCATAATGGTAAGTGAAAAAAAAAACTGATTAATCTTGAAAGTAGTAGTTTAGGTCACACTAGTTATTAAAAACTGCTTTAATCTTCAAAGGTTGAAACCTTTAATTAAATCTTATCCACGTGGCTAGGACAGTCTTTGGAAACAACGCGTAGTTGGGTGTTGTTGGGTTCGGTCGGTGGTCGAAGAACTCTTAGCCAAATCCATCGGACGGCTCATGTAAGAAAAGGTTTGGGTGGGATCAAGTTTGGTCGGTTTGGTGGTTATTAATATTCCAATAGATTTGTTCGTTGAACAACTTTATCAAGAACAGAATAATAGATTAACAACAATTATATTTTAGTTACTAATATTGTGGTTTTTTTGTATGCCAAACTACTAATATTTTGTTTTCTCACATAATGTATATTGACATATGAATTTTTTATTTCCTCACAACAAAACAGAGAGTTAATCCTTCAATATATTATCAAATAAGGATCATAGACACTTGATCAATCATTTAAATAGAGTTGTATAGTTCTTGTCTCCTTTTTCTCTAGCTAACTATATTTGTATTGTCTCAAAAATCAAAGTCCAAAAAATTCCAAACACATGTTTTAAATATGAAACTAATTTGAGTTTGTCTTCATTTAGAAAAGTCCAAAAACGTAGTTTGGATCTCATGTAATAAGAAGAAAAAAATACAAGCGGGCCACAAATTATAGTCAATAGAAACCCTAAGGACTTCATTACAAATTAACAATAATCATTTACACGTCTTCTTATTATATCGACGAAACCATCACTTCTCTGCTCTCTTTATATAAACCTCTCTTCGTCTCCTCTCTCTGCTCGCTCGAAACAGATCCTTCACTTCTTTAAAACTTGTCTCAAACTTACAAAACCATGGCATCATCAAAACCCGTCGTCGTTTTGCTCATCCTCGCTCTCATAGCTTCTTCAGCTATAGCTCAAGCTCCAGGACCAGCACCAACAAGATCTCCTCTTCCATCATCAACTCCACTACCACCTGCTCAAGCGCCAAAAACCGCCGCATCAGCACCAACTCCTTCACCAATTACCACAACTTCTCCACCAACCGCCACTCCCACGGCAGCTCCGACTTCACCTCCGGCTGGTTCACCACTCGCCACCTCTGCTTCACCACCCGCTCCTCTAACGTCTCTCACTCCTGATGGAGCTCCAAACGCTGGTCCAGCCGGATCCACTCCCGTCGATAACAACAACGCTGCCGCCGCTGCTGTGTCCGCCGGTTCTTTAGTCGGATTTGTTGTATTCGTCGCTTCTTTGGTGGTGTAATTTGGTTATTTTAGAAAACCTGAGATAGTTTTTATTGTCTTTCTATTAATGATTTTTTTTTGTTCGTGTTTAGTTTTTGGTTTATGTATTAAGAATTGAGTTTACCGTTGGACGATATTAGATACTCGATTTGTGTTTTTCATTAGTCGTTTTAAGATATTTTCATCTGTGTCTTACCAGTATTATATATATTCAGTTATATACTTATATATATATATATATATCATCTGTTATTATTATCACTAATTATGATAAGTATATTAAGAAGAGTCTTACACCAGTTTGATTATTATTGCGTTTGGATTTGAAATAGTTATTTGTGATGCCTTTCCGAATTCGAAATTGGCGTGGCTAAGTCTTAAAAGTGATTAGTGATGATGAACACTACTAATTAAAACAGAAGGTGATTAGTGATGATGACCGCTGACCTCATCGGTCATCATCGTGTGCGTGTGTAAAAGACACGTGTCGACGTTCCCAAGAACGGTGAATTTGTCGTTTTATTGGTAGTGGCAAAAGAACAGCTGTTTGGTCTGTCTAATTCTTTCTTCCTTTTTTTTTTTTTTTTTTTTTAACGCCTTTATTGCGTTTAATGATATAAATGAGATTAGATAACTTTTGAAATTACATGATTGAAAAGTCTGTAATCTTAACGAGAGTAATTGCGTTTAAAACTGAAATATTGGATTAAAAAAGTCATTGGGTTTGGTCAGAAAGGTAAAGAGTAGGTGTTGTCACGTGGAAACAGCTGTAAGAATACACATATAAAGCTTTTTTTGCTTCAGGATTCTTCTTAATTGGCTCAGCCATGTGGGGGCTTGTACGTATATTATATCACCATTTTAGGTTAAAGGTGTCGTAACGAAATATTTTCACTCATATTATAAGTTAACTTAAAAATATGAAAAAGAGTTGAACTAAATGCGTTTGCTATGAAAGGTAGACGGACGATTCCATTGTTTTTTAGTTAACAGAAATAGGAAAAAAAAAAAACTTACTTCTTTTTAGAGTTTTTTTTTGCTCAAAAGGAGGAAAAAGAAAAAAAGAAAGTTGATGAAATTATTCCTTTTAAAAGGAAAAAAAGAGGCTGGAGAGCATTCAATAGCTGTGGAATTCGATTCGCATTTGATGATTCATTACCTCCTCAAAATATTCCAACTCAAACCAAAATGAAAAGTTACAACAATTTGTCCTTTTTCATATACCAATGTCTTTTTTTATTCTTTTCTTAACAATTGATAAACTTTAGAACATACCCACATAATTTAAGAAAGAATGAAAGAAATAGTACAAGAAGCTTTTTGGAACTAGTACTCTAGTAGTACAAATTTTTATATTGTTTTAGCATTTGAGTTTGCAAATTACTGTTATACCTTTTATAATATTCTTAAGATTTAAGGTTTCATATATAAAAAGAAGAATACACGTTACACACTAAACATATAACAAACGCGAAAAAGCAATCGAATACTAGAATGACCAACAAAATAAAGCATTGTGTTTGACTTAACTAAGCAAGTTTCTCAAAGCCACATGGGGTTTGTTTCTTAAGATTTTGATCTAGTCTGAAACTGACGTTTTGGTATACTCGGTCTCTACTAGTTTTCAGTTCTAACAAAATCGGTTTTGTACTTCTTACTTCTCCACCAGTTACTAAAGGTTTGGTACTCGTATGTAACCACTCCTCTTGCTGGTCAAAAAGTAAGAAGAAGAAAACCTAAAAGCTCGAAAAGCTTCTTCTTCAATTCCAATACCTTCCAGCAACAATCCAGCAACACAGACTATGTATAAATAACCTGATCGATCAGTTCAAAGCTTAGAGTTGATAATGATGATATAACAGACCAAGGAAATGAAAACAATGAAGCTTTTACTACCTCCTCAGTTCTCTGCAGCTGGAGTTTCGTCCTCTGCGGTCACTGACTCCGACTGAGATGATGGTTCCTCCTCCTCTTCCGGTGGCTGCAACCCTTCTTTTGCTTGCAACTTAACAAACTGTTTGCTACGTGCTAATCGGATCGGTCTTCCCATAAAATCCTACGTATATCAATATCACAGACATTCAATTTTATCAACTAAATCAACCATGTGTCAATAAACTCATTCGAAAGCTGTTTACGAGCAACATGCCATTAACTCTTCTGTTCTAACAATTTTGGGACTAAGATCCATATACTCTTAAAGTGTGCCTACAAAAAGAAACCCTTTTCTATGCTTGTCTCATTGCTGCATAAAGAGTCTCAACCTAGAAAATTTGGTTTAGGGTCCATTTATAGTATCAGCAGCACACCAAAAATAAACCCAAACACAAGCACTCTCTTGTACTTTGGATTCCATTTAACTATATCATACAGTAATATTGCTGGTAAGTCTAGAATGCTATTAAATTATGATTAGATCACTATTATTATCATGTAGAATAGCTTGGATTACCTTTCCTTGGAACTCAATAATCGCTGCCTCGGCCTGTTTCTTGGTTTTGAAAGAGACAAACCCGTAACCACTCGACCTCCTTGGATTTTCATGGAATATAACTTCAGTGGAGACAACGTTGCCAGTGTCTGCATCAAAGAACTCCTTAAGATGCTTAGCCCTTGCTTCAAATGCCAAGTTTGCAACAAACAAATTGAATGTAGGCACTTCCGAAGGTTTCTCACGCGGCGCATATGTCTTCTTCTTTTTGGCCTTTGCATAGTCTACCTTTAAACGACGACCCTCGTACTCCTAAACAGACATTTCCATGAAAAATGAAGATCAAAGAAAGAGCAAGACCCAAAGAAACAACACAGAAAATCAGATTTAGTATGCAATAATTGTGGACAACAAAAATCTATCTTGGGATACTGCAACATGAAAGAGCCAAATAGCACTACAACTTGTTCTGATGTAAAATAAAATAAGATGAGACTAACACAACCAAATGAGAGGGAGCAAGAAAAACAACAAAAAACAATCAGATGAAGTAGACGTAAATCTTGCTCTATAAAGTTTTGGTCAGCAAAATCAATCAACTTCACGGGATACTACATCATGAAAGAGTCTAATAACACAATCTACAACTTCTGCTAATGTAAATTGAGATAAAAATGAGACAAACACAACAAAATGAGAGAAATATCTCGATGATCCTGTGTTAATTTAGAGATGGAGGAAGAAATTGCAATGTTCTTATACACAAAAATCAACGAAACTGGGATAACTGCAATATGAAAGAGCCTACCTAATAAGAAGACAACTTTTACTAATCATAAAGTCAGATCAAATGAGACAAAACACAACACACTTGCAATGATTCCTTGCCAATTTATAGAGATGGAGGAAGCAATAGCGATGTTCTTACACACAAATATCAATCAAACAGGGATAACTGCAACATATAACCACAATATACAACTTGTACTAATTATGAAGTCAGATAAAATGAGAGAAACACAACCAAATGAGAGAAGAAAAAAACTCAATGATTCTTTGCCAATTTAGAGATGGAGGAAACGAATTGCGATGTTTTATGATATAATAACCAATCAAATTTGAGTACTACAACATGAAAGAGCCTAATAAGCAACAATGTACAACTCATAAAGTCCGATAAAATGAGACAAAACACAACCAAATCCAAATCTGAATGATTCTGTGACAATTTTAACGATGGAGTAAGCGATGGTTGCGAAGTTCTTACATATGATTCGAGAGATTTGAGAGCTGTAGCAGCTTCTTCAGGGGAACCCATTTCAATGAAAACCAAACCTCTATTCCTTTCCTTCTTATGCATAGACATCTACATATCAAAACCACATTACGTTTAACCAAAACAACGAAAGATTCGATTCAATTCAATTTCATTCAAGGTTTTACAAAAAAAAAAAAAAAAGAAAAAATCAATAAAACACCTCAATGTCGACGACACTGCCGTACTTCTCGAACAACGTTCTTATATCTTCAGGTGTAGCTGCCCATGGAACGTTCTGAGCAATCAATCTAGTTTTCGAAATCTCTTCTACGATTTCCTCAGTAGCGGCGGAGATACTATCAGCTGGAGAAGAAGATGATGATTCGAGGATTGGCTCTTGAGTTGTAGCGGAGAAGTACGAGGTAAGGTTTCTGGATTTTGCTTGAACTGAGGAGCGACATAGCGAAGCAGAAGAAGAAGACCAAGCGAGAGAGTAATTGCTAAGCGAAACTTTCGGGTTAGGGTTCTTCTGGTTTGATTTGTGACCTAGAATTTGGAGGGAAACGCAAGGAAGACGAACAAGAGCCATGGTTGAGTGAGAGAGTTTTGGATAAGAAAAAAAAAATTACATTTTATTTTGTGTTGGAACTACATAACGACGTCGTCTCAAAACCTGATGCAACGGCATCGTTTTAGCTAGTCGTCTAGTCTACAGTTTGTCAATTTCACATTGTTTTTTTGTACAAGAAGCTTTATAAATATACCAGTTAGAAACATGGTTTAGTGGTCAAATTTTTATAGAAAATACATGTTTTGTTAGTAGCTTCAGAGAAGCTGACAACATAATCCGAATCTTGTTTTTCACAGATATGAATAATACAGAGAATATTTTGATTCATAGTCAATATCTAGCACTTGTTTGAATTATTCCACACAGGTGATAGAGGCTTTCTGCTGACTTCTGGACTGCTAAACTCAAGCTTTTTTTCCACCGGGCTGGTCATCATCTTCGGACTCTTTCTCTTGTTTGACTGTAAACATAAGAAACTCTTTTTAAGTTACAATCAAAGAGGAGAGTCTATATAGCTGCTTACTTTTTTTTTTCTTTTTGTGTTAGCTCTTTACCTTTGCAGATGCGCTGTTCCTGTCTGCGGAACAAAGAGGGCTTTGTTGCCTTAGCAACTTACGATTTTCTTTATCCAGCTTTCGGTTTAGCGTGCTCACAAGTTCCACCTGTTTAAAGATTGCGGGTTAAGTGGAATGATTTCAGAACAAGAACAAGAGAGTGTTATCGTTTTTTATAGATACCTCTTGCTCGGCTTTAGTCAGATTCAGGATGATGCATTCTTTTTCCTTTTCAAATTTCTTTGCCCTTGAAACTAAAGCAAGAACCTTTTGCGTTGAAGGCTTTAAGTGTTCCCATTTGCTCAACAAAGTTTGGCACGATTGGTCGTGGACATTTGCCTCCAAGAAGAGACGCCCCATCATAGTTTCGTCTTTGCTTATGAGTGATCCCAAAACTGACTCAAGCAAGTCTTCTTCTAACGGTGTAGTGCAGTTGTCAACCTTTTGAGAGAAATGAATATACAGACTTCTGTCAGAACACAAAAAAAAAAAAACTATATTTCCAGCAGAAATGACTATAAGTAGTAGGAACTAATAGCTATATCTCCTGACTAATATTGACACTAACGAATCTTTCTAATCTTCATTTGTTTGATGAATATGCTACACCTTAAGGATACAGAAAGATAAATCTTGGATTGAACAAGCAATCTCTCAAGCATCATAGACAAAATCCAACACTTATCAACTGCCTTTATCCACCTCAAGCTATCAAAAACGACTAATAATAGACTAATAGTGGATATAGGACAAACCTATTTCTATATAAAACGGAAAAATCCAAAGAACGATAGGGAGTAACGCACTATGTACCAACACATTATACATCAGTCATAAGACAGAAACTTGATATGGACTAGCATAGTATCTCTTTCAAGTGCATCAAACAGATCATATCTACAATTTAAAAACTTTCAGCAAAGCAACACAACATGGATGGAAGTATGAATCAGTGAGAAGACAAGCTAACACTTGGAGAAATTGCATAGTCAACTTAACAGAGAAAACCAAATGATGGATCCTCAAGTGATAACAATATCTAAAAATTTGAACTTTTTGCGAAGCAACACAATATGGATGGACTAATAATAAGTCAAGGAGACAACAAACTTCATCTGCAATGTCAACTTATGAAAGAAAACCAAAATGATGCATCCCCAAGTGGCAAAATCAAGATAATTAACATCTAAATCCAACTAACCCCCAGTGACCCAATGAAAGAGTATATAGAAGACAATAGCTTTTGAGTAAACCATTCATCAACAACAGTCTAACAAAATTATATATCTGCAAGTTCAAAAAGCAAACTAATTTACTAAAGGGCATTGCAATAGAAAGGAGAATTTAGTGTTATCTTACTTCACAATCTCCGATTCGACGCTTGCAAATCTGAATCTCCTCAGACAATCTTCCAATTTCCTCCTCCAAGTCACGAACCCTAGCTTCTGCTTCTCTTGCCCTCTCATCAGATTCGTTCCCAAACTCCATCAACGCATCACGATCTTTATGATAAAGCAAACACTCCTTCTCCAATCTCTTACACTGACTCAACAAATTCCCACACTCACTAGCCAGTTTCTGATTCTCATCAACAAACTTCTTCAACGCTTGCGCATTCATACTCGCTTCAGACTATTGAATTGGACACCCAAAAAAAAAAAAAAAAAAAATACAAGATTCAGATCTAATCAAATCAATCACAGATTTAAAAAAACCAAATCTATGAAAACCCAGAAACGAATTTACTATTACTGACCCTAACGCGATCGATGACATGATCTTTCTCCTTTAATCTTGAAACAAGGGAAAGATACTGTTCGCGAAGACGGCGATGGGTTTCTTCAGTTGTATAAAGCTTTTTCTGAAGAGCTTCCATGGAGATCGGAAGACCCAAGGAGTGATCTATTGTGTCTTTGATAAAGTCATCGACTTCTTGGGAGAGATGATTCGTTCCCGTTCTCGCCCTCGTCTCTGCTTCGTCTGAATCGATTCTCTCGCCGCTCCGCATGGTTAATTTCGAAAGAAAAAAACAAGAATTGAATCAAGAAGAGAGCAGAAGATTTCTAGGGTTTTTGAATAGGGAGGAGGAAGAAAGAGGAATTCGTAAAGGAGACTGAGAGAATTCAAAAAGAAGAGAAAAGGAGAAGTGAGAGAGTTTTGTAGCCGTTACAAAAGTTAATTGCATCTCGATCGAGTCGAGAGACTACGTGGCAACGGTTTTATTGCCTACAGAGATTTTGGCTCCTAACTAAGGGTGGAACAATCCGGTTTAAATTGTGGTTTTTGTTTTTGTTTATTTAGTTTTCCGGTTTTGATAAATGCCTTATATTGAAATTTACGTATGAAAGATCTATGGTAAAAAGTTCGAGATGATTTGGGTGTTTTTCTCTAGTTTTGTTTGATTTTAATTTAGTTTAATACGATTTGGTTTCGGTCTGCATTGCTTTTCATTTTCGGTTTTTTTTTTTTTTTTTTTTTTGAAAAACGTTTTTAAATATAAACAAATAATGATTTACTTAAGATTTCTATATTTTTTCTTTTTATATTATGGTTTATTGACATATTTCTTATTATTTATATATTTCTATTATTATTTCTTTATATATATTTCTTCTTTTTACAAGTAGAAAGTAAGAGTGCAAATGAATAACTTAAATAAAAAGTTTAAATGGTTGAATGAACATTCATCCAATTTCATTTTAGATGAATAAGTTGAAACTATCCATTCAACCAAAAAAATTAGAAATTTATACTAATTTATTATTATGTTGAATTATTTTCACTTTCTTACGTGAAATATTTTTCAGTTGATAACTAATTCTTTTTTTTTCTTTTTTTTTCTTTTTATGAAATTATACTCAAAGAAGTTCCATCCCTAGACTACTCTACAAACAAGGCTCATGGAGAATATGGTTTTGCCTAAGTATAGATATCTTTAACATTGTATTAAGGATCTTGGCAGGGTGACTAATATTATCAGGGGTCTCGGGCAAGTAAATATTTAGGGCCTTTAATAAAAAAATGTAAACTATTTAATTTTAATATAATATATATATATATATATATATTTTTTGACAACAGCTTACAAGATTAGCTCAAACGAGCCAATGCAAAGGAAAATTGTTTACAAAGGTAACTAGATGCGGAACTGTTCGAACACGTCGAGCCAAATTATCCGCTTTACCATTCTGAGTACGAGGGACATAGATTAAAGAAAAGGAAGTAAACTCCTCTCTGTCCGCCTGGATGTCCTCCAGATAAGGTGTGAAAGCTGGCCACTCGGAAGGCGAAGACACCATCTTCACCAGGTCAGAGCAATCAGTAAGAAAAACAACGGATTGGTTATCGGCTCCAATCATACAACGCATTGCCCAAAGAAGGGCTTCGACCTCCGCATGAAGCGGGGAGAGACTGCGACGAAGATTTGAAGCTCCCATGGTAGTTTCATCCCCCGTGGGCGAGATACAGAACCATCCTCTACCAGCATACTGATCCGTCGCTTTCCACGATCCATCCACAAAACAACGAAAACTCAAGGGAAACCTGGATAACCTTGGGGCTCCAAAGCCCCCAACAGGAGCTACACCCTGAAGAGTGTGATCCTCTACAGACCCTGCAGCCTCTGTCTGGGCAAGGAACCAATCTTTAGCCTCATCTTCCGCTAACCGCAATATTGCTATTGGGTTAGAGTCCAAATTAGTGAAAAGTTTATCATTACGAGCTTTCCAAATATACCACAAAATCCATGGAAATCTATCCTGGAAAGGAACATCCTTGAACCGCCAGAAAAGAAAATCCATATTTGTGAAAACCGATGCAGTTGGAAAAACACCCTGGACCGTCGGGAACTGCGACAGAGCCCAGACCTGTCTGGCTGGCGGGCATTAAAAAAGAGTATGGTTTATCGTCTCCTCGTCACATCCACAAAAACCACATACTGGATCACAGTTAATGCTACGTTTCCGTAGATTAGCTGTAACCGCCACACAGCCCGAGATTACTTGCTACATAAAATGACGTAGTTTAGGCGGGCATCGGATCGTCCACACGAAGGCCTGAAGAGGTACATAGTTCGGCCCGACCACCGACGGGGCAGCCGCTTCCATGGCGTTAGACCGAAGAAGGTGGTACCCTAACTTGACCGTATATTTTCCTGACTTAGTAAAATGCCAACCTAACGAGTCCGGTTTGTCGGGCAACCGCAACGGTAAGGCAGAAATCAAGGCAACATCTTCCGGTACAAAAGTAGTCGAAAGTAAAGCCATGTCCTAGGAATGTGAGTTCCTGTCAATTAAATTTTGAACAGAGAGCAAAGGGTCAGACAACAACCCTGTGCCGATAGCTGGTCTCGGGGATTGAGCAGGGATCCACGGATCATTCCACACAGAAATGGAAGCACCAGATCCTACCCGTTTAATAAGTCCGTTGTTAACCAGAGAGCAAGCTGAGATAATACTTCTCCACCCATATATTATTTTAATATAATAAAACTAAAATTCAATATTTTTTTGTGTTTAAATTTTTATTTAGGAGCTTTTTTTTACTAACTATTTTGTAAAATTAGGACTTTTTTTATTTTTGACTCTGGAATGGGCTGGAGGCAATCAACCATACTTACGGCCCTATATCCTCAGCTGACTTTGCTTCTCGGAAGTGTATTGGGCTTGTTATAGAGATATTTTAGTAAAATATTTTTCTAATATATAATTTAAACGAAGTCGTTTTATCGCAATAAAACCCTAATTTTTTGCTATTTATTTCATTGTAGCCGCCTATCTTTTATCTGATAGGATACATTTTCTCACAAAAATCGTCATCATAATCTCCTTCACAGGTAAGTATTTCTGGCTATCTAATCATATCTTTGCTTTAATGGTTAGATGATTTACACACTAAGGGTTTGAATGGTAACTGCGGTCAGGACGGCCAAATCCATATGCAGTCTGGACCGCTCTATTTTTAAGGCGGACAACAGACTGCTGCGGACCAATTCTATTTGTATGCAAAAGCGGTCCGCATTTGGTCTGCTGCGATTTTGTCTCTGCTTTATTTGGACCACACAACTGCGGTCTACATTTACTGAATGGTAAATAAAAAGTGGTACAGTCCGTAAACGGATTTGTCTGCTCCAACCGCTGAACCATTCACACCCTAAAATTTTTTCCTATAATGAGATAGATTATTTAGAGAAGATAGCATAAATCTGCATTGTTTTACGTAAATTTAAGAGCGATTACGAGTTTTGTTTATGAAGATATATGAATTGTCTATCTGAATTTTAATCAAATAGATATATTTGAATTTTGGTTCTCGAACTAAATTTTTTTGACATATAAAAATCTGAATTGAAAGATAAATCATAAATAATATTTTGATATTTTATCAAATATTTTCAGTAAGTATGTATACTCCGAGCAGGTTCAATGAAAAAAATATTGTTTTCCAAAAAGATGATTGCTTCTTTTTTAAAAAGAAAAATTTAGTGAATAAAATTTTAGTATGAGCATTGAGTTCAAATTTGATATCTATGTAATGGATTTTGTGTTTATTATGCATATACATTCTTGAATAGTTATATTATTTTTAGTGTATAAATTCTTTTGAAAATACTTTTTTTTTTCATTTTCATATGAACTACACGTTCTCTAAAAAAAAAAAAATCATGATATCAATATATATGTTTTTTTTTTTTTTTTTTTTTTTTTTCTTAGTGAAGTTTTGTAATTTTTTTAATCATTTTTTTCTGGTATTTTTATAGGGGAAAATGCCAAAAAAAAACCCGAAGTTATTTTCATTTGGAAGTTTAATACCCAATGGTTTTGGATTGGAATAAAAATACACCAAATAATAAAAATGTGTTATTTAAAACCTAAAGTAATTAGTATTGTTATTTTCATACCCACGATTTTTCAACAAAATCAAAATCTCAATTTTACCCCGGTTATCTAATTAATTTTTAATTTTTAATATATAAAATATCGGTTTTCTAATAACCATATCAAATCGAGTTAACCGGTATTTAATTCTCTTTAAACTGTTTCTTCAACCTTCCGCTATCGGGTTGAATATTTTTTTGATTCAAATGGAGCAGACTCGATCGGGAAACAATTATGGGCGAGTTGTTGTGTTCATTTTTGTTTTTTTGGATCATACAAAAAAAAAGAAAAAATCGGAGAAGCAGTAGCATTAATCAAACTCATCCCCAAGTAAGGACGCATGGGAATCATCTTCTGTTAGTCTGGTAATTAAAAGTATGACGGCTCGTTATAGAACTCAAAGACTCGAACCCAGAATTAGATCGAGTAGCCATCCACATAATCAAACCCTATAAACCCATTCTCCTCCTCTTTTCCATCTCTCTCTCTCTATCTTTTTCTCTTCATAGCCGCCGCTTCTGTAACCTTTGAGCCGATTTCAATGAGAATAACATCTGGGAAGAAGCCTAAGATGGCGGATGAGTGGGTGGAGACGGCTTTAACAGACAACGTTATGTTGGTGGAGCTTCTTCTCCGACTCAAACACGCCGGAACGGTTAAATCCGATAATCCGGTGGCGAATCTACCTGAATTACGGTGGGGGATTCATCAACGGCGGTCACGACCTTCGAGATTAGGGGTTAATGTTGGTGGCGTCGGAGGTTATTTGAAGAAGGAAACTGATTCGGCTAGAGCTAGTCCGATGACTCCTTTATGTTGGAGTGGCGGATCTGGTAGCGGCGGATCTAGTTCTGCTTCTCCGATTTTTTCTTTTTTTTTGGATGATCCAAAAAAAAAAAAGAACACAACAACTCGCCCAGAATTGTTCCCCGATCGAGTCTGCTCCATCTGAATCAAAAAAATATTCAACCCGATAACGGAAGGTTGAAGAAACGGTTTTAAGAGAATTAAATACCGGTTAACTCGATTTGATATGGTTATTAGAAAACCGAAATTTTATATATGAAAAATTAAAAATTAATTAGATAACCGGGGTAAAATTGGGATTTTGATTTAGTTGAAAAATCGTGGGTATGAAAATAACAACACTAATTACTTTAGGTTTTAAATAACACATTTCTATTATTTGATGTATTTTTATTCCAATCCAAAATCATTGGGTATTAAATTTCCAAATAAAAATAACTTCGGGTTTTTTTTGGCATTTTTCCCTATTTTTATATATCCAAATACTACACTAGATGAGATGTGTCTTTCTCCTTTTGTTTTTTTTTTCTTTTCTGATCCACTAGATAAGATGTGTGTCACATTTTATACTTGTAAATTAACGGATACAGTTTTTGTTCAATTTTGTAGTCATTGTGATTTGTTGTACCTCCCTCCAGAACAATGCCCGTCAAATGGTATGTTTGAGTTTAAAGACACTGAAGAATCATTCTTGATTTTTATAATTTACAAATTGTTATGTTAGCCTTTTTTTCATTCTTTGGTCTTTTTCTTTTCTTTCTAGGCTTTTGTATTGGAAACCAAATCAAGGATCAACTCTTAACAGCCAAATCCTAAAGGAAGCTACAAAATGCGTAGAGAGCCTCAATGGCGTCAAAAAAGAAAAATGGAAAGCCACTCTCGAGTATTACAAGCCCTTCCTGCGAGACGAGTCTAATCGAGCGGAGTTCCCTAATGAAGTTGTGGGGGTTTCGCTTCCAGAGGAGCCAAGTAAGTACTATTTCATCATCAGGACGCAGAGGATCGTCATGGAGGCAGATTTGTCGTTTCAACTGATCGTCCAGAAGCTCCAATCTTACACATGCAAGCTCTCGTTTGACTTTGAAGGGTTTCAGTATCAACTTGGTGATTTTCGATTGAGAGTTGGTAAAGTTATTCCTACACATGCCCTGACCGTTAGAGGCATAGTCATGGAGGTAACAAATGTTATAGCATTTGAGTAAATTGAGATATACGGTTTTATAAAAAATGTTGTTGATGATTTAATACTAGTTAAAATGTTGATGCATGCGCTTGCATTTTGTAACTCATATTGGTAAAAATTTGTATGTGTGTGTATTATTCAGGTTGAGTATCTTCCTATATCATCAATGGGAATGGCAAGAAAAGTGAAGGAGGAGTTCTTGGAGATATGGGAAGAAGCTATGTCGAAAAGATCGTTGCCAGGTAAGTTTAAGAACATAGACTTCAACTTTGGGATGTTTGAACTTGGAGACAACTACAGTCCAAAGCACACCGCTGTTCGATATGCTTTCTTCGTGGGTAATTTGATGGCAGCAATCAAAACTGGGTTTTGATTTATTAGTGATTTTAGAGGTCAATAAGCATTGGAAAAAAAATTGGTAACTTAAAAAATGTTTGAAGAACAAGATGTAAAAGTCGGAAAACTTGTGTGATTGGAGCAGATTATGAATTCAGTTTCTCTAGTTTGATTTGAATTTAGATTATGTTTTTTTTTCCACATTTTGGTTTTATGATTGTGAATCTTGATATATCATGGTTTTTGTGGTTTTTAACCATGATATAAGGAGTCTTTTAGTGTCTTTTCATTTGTTTCTAGATTGTTTTTGAGTCTTTACAGGTTTTTAGCATGGATGGAGCAAAGTGGAGCGATTTGGATCAGTTGAGCAATAATTCGGAGGAAAAGAACTTGGAGTCAGAACAGAGAGGGAGTGTCGATCGACACTGCCTTAGCATCGATCGACACCCTCTTTAGGCGATGAAGAATCACAAATTTGGAAGTTTTACAAATCTGCCCCAAAGTTTTCCATATTTGCAACATAAGTCCCTGACGTGTTTAAGGACATATATATATAGTTTTTAGGTTTTCCAAACCCTTAAGTTTTATTCTAGCAAGTTTTATTTTTCTGCAACCCTGAGAGATTTTTGAGAGCTATTGGAGAGAGAGATCTGAACTGCTTTGAGAGAAGAATTCTTAAACTCCTTTCTTACTCTTTTAATCTCTATTGCTTATTATTCAGAATCATGTCTTGTTCTTCATTGAATATGTCTGAGTAGTTTGCTTGTTAGGTTTAGGGTTTTTCACAGGGATTTTATGAATTATCAGATCTGTTTATTTAGGATTCATTATCTATCTAGATCTTCATCTTAGGTTGTTCTTCATATTAATCCTTGATTGGCCATCTAGAATTAATACTTTAGGAAAATAAATTGATATGAGAATATAATTGATTTTCATGATAAAACCTTTTGATGAGCAAAATTATTTCTTGCAAAGAGATTTGATTTAATAATTTTGTGAACAATCTAAACCTGATTTTATTGCCGATTTATTACCTAGAATTTTACAAAGAGATTTGGATTTTCTGGTTTTAAATTTAGATATTATTTGCAGTGAGAACTGATTTAATTTACAAAAGTGTTTAGAGTTCTAGATCTGTTCTTAATTGCTTGAATCCTAATTTATTGATTGATTTAATATTTCATAATTTCCTGAGAAATTCCCTAGGCCTAGCTTTTTGATCTTCTGAATTTACAACAACTTTTATTTAATATTTTGCATTGCTTTTCTTTATTTAAATCAATTTGTTTAGCATAATTATAAAACTCTATAATCCATTGTGTGTGATCTTGAGTCTCTGTGGAATTCGACCCCTAAGTACTGCAGTGATCTCTTAATTTGAGAGAGTAGCTCTAGGGTTAATTTGAGCATATCAAATTTTGGCGCCGTTGCCGGAGACTCTTTTGATCTACCATTAGATTTGAGTTTTAGATTTTGTCTAAATTTTTCTTTTTATTTTCTACTTACACGTTTTTGTTTTTCTTCTCTTTGGTGTTTCAGGTGCATGCCTCCTAGACCTCACACAAGGAGCAACAAGTCTGGTCCTACTGTGAATTTGTCAAACCAAGAGTTAGGAAAACTTGAGCGTGAGAACAGAAAGGCAGCCAAATCTCTAAAGATGGTTAATACCATCATTCTGATGCGAGATGAGGATGGTGCTTTGAGGGATCAAGAGGGCCACTTGCGCAATGAGCAGGGCCAAAAGATTGATGTTGAGGGCAATGTGATTGCTGAAACTGCTGTTGTCGACGAACCAGCTGATGGTGTCGACGGTGTCGATCGACACCAACAAGAGGGTATCGATCGACACCCCCTTCCTGCAGACGGACGTGGAGCTGCCAACCACGTACAGAACCCAGTTCGACGACAGGAGAACAACCGGGATCTGATCTGGACCATTGCTGACTACAACCGGGCTGATCTTATGTATGAGAACCGGTCTGCAATTGTTCCTCCACCATTCCAGAGGAGTGACTTTGAGCTGAAGCCTGCTTACTTTCAACTGGTTGGACAGAGACCTTTCTCTGCTCTGCCCCATGAGAAGCCTTTGGACCATATTGAACATTTTGAGGATCTGGTGACTAGCATCAAGGCTAATGGGGTGACTGAGGACTACATCTTCTGCAAACTCTTCCCTTACTCACTTGCGGGAGAGGCATCTCAGTGGTTGAAACAGCTGCCTGCTGGATCATTGACAAGCTGGCATGATATCAAGGTGGCTTTCCTCAACCATTTCTATGATGATGCAATGTCAGATGAGCTGAGAGTCAAGATCTCTTCATTCAAGGAAGGACATGATGAAGCTTTGAAGGCAGCTTGGGTGAGGTTCAAAGCTTATCAAAGAGACTGTCCACACCATGGTTTTTCAAGGGTTCAACTGTTGAGTATTTTCTTTAGAGGGTGTGACTGGGAGTATCAGTTAGCTTTAGATGCTGCAAGTCATGGGAATTTCAAGACAAGAATGCCAGAAGATGCTGAATTGTTGATTGAGAACTTAGCTTCTAGCAATAGCACTAAAAGAGCTGATGCTGAAAGAAAGAGACTGCATGGAGAGTTTGATGCAAATCAGCTAGCTTCTGTTAGTGCTAAGCTTGATTCAGTGCACAATCTTCTTGTGGGAAAGAAGTCAGTCCAATTTGCTGCTGAAGTTGAGACGTTTGAGCCAGAGCCAGAGAATTCAGAGGAGAATGTCAACTATGTGTATGGAGCTGGGTATCAGGGACAGAGATTCGGTAATCAGCAAGGAAACAGACCTTACAATGGTGACCAGAAGCAGCAACAGAACAATGGCTATACAAGAACCTATGGGAATTCATCTTATCAGTCTCCACCTCCTAAGACTTCTTCTGAGAGTAGAATGGAGGCCATGCTTGAGCAGCTTCTACAAGGTCAAGAGAATTTGACAGTGACATTCAATGGAAAGATTGACAATGTCTACACTGAGCTGAATGGAAAGATTGAAGCATTGAACATTCATGTCAAGAAGCTGGAGGTTCAAGTTGCACAAACTGCTGGGTCTGTCAAAAGGCAAGAGAATTATCTTCCAGCAAGAACTAAGTCAAACCCCAGACATGCTTGCAATGCCATATTAGTGAGAGATGAAGATGATGGTGAAATTGTTTCTGCAGAACAAGGAGAAAAATCGGCCAATCTGTCGGATCCAGATGATGGTGTCGATCGACACCACCTGGGTGTCGGTCGACACCCATCTCAGTCAGATGCGGAAAACACAAAATCTCAGGTTCCAGTTGTTGTTGAAAGGGTCTACAAGCCTAAGATTCCTTTTCCCAAGCCAAGAAGGTCTAAGCAGGAGCTTGAGAAAGCTAGATGCAAAGCAATGATGGACAAGGTGATGATTGAGATGCCTTTAATTGATGCAGTAAAGCTTTCACCACCACTTAAGCGGTATGTGAAGAGAATGGTATCCAATGGTTTGAGCCCTGAAGAAGGAGCACTGCTTACTAAGGATGTCAGTGCAATTCTGTTGAACCAGCCTGTTCAGAGGAAGAAGGAGAGAAAGCAGGAAGTGGTTGTCTCTAAGGAAGTGAGTGCAATCATTCAATGTAAGACTGCGGAGAAGTTACCAGATCCTGGAAGCTTTGTTCTTGATTGCTCAATCTCCGCAGGTAGGTTCTCTCACTCACTTTGTGACCTTGGCTCTAGCATCAACTTGATGCCACATTCTGTTGCTGTGAGACTTGGGATGACAGAATTCAAGCCAACTCAGATTTCTCTAATCCTAGCTGATCGCTCCCGAAGAACTCCTGAAGGTGTTTTAGAGGATATTCTAGTTAAGGTTGGCAACTTCATGATTCCTACTGACTTTGTGGTGCTGAAGTATGATCAAGTGCCTAAAGATCCTCTCATCTTAGGAAGATCTTTCTTGGCTACAGCTGGTGCCATCATAGATGTGCAGAAGCGACATATAGCACTGAATGTGGATGGTTTGAGTTTGAATTTTGAGATGGATAAGCTGAGGAGGGCTCCTACTATTGATGGACAGACTTTTTCTGTTGAAAAAGTTTCTGCAACATGGGCATCATGCTCAGTGTCGATCGACACCAACAATGAGGCATCGATCGACACCCCTCCACATTCGAGACAAAGTTTGTCCAAAGTTGAAGCTCCAAGACAGAAACCTGTTCCCAAACAGAAAGTCTCCCATTCCACCCTCCAGAGTCCTCATGTAAGGCAAAGGTACACCTCTTCTGCACCTAATCCTCCTCCTATCATCAACAAGAATTTCAAAGAGATAAAAACTGTTTTGCAGTTAACCAAGCCACGAGATTATCGTAGAGCGCTTGTTTCTTCTGTTGATGATTTTGCAGGACATAAGAGAAGCAATCCCATCCCTAAATCCCGCCCTGGTCCTGTTCCTCACATCCTTGGCAGACCTCATACACCTAACGCTTATACACCGCCTTGGATGAAGAGGATTTCAATGCCATGTTCTGATCCTCCGGATGCATGAGCTCCAACACAGTCAAGCTAATGACTGAAAACAAGCGCTTAGTGGGAGGCACCCCACTGGTAGGTTTTTCTTTTTCTTTTGCTTTTGATTTTTATTTATTTTATTTTATTTTTGCTTTCCTCTTGCTTGATAACACTGGGGACAGTGTTGTTTAAGTCTGGGGGAGATTAGTTACTAACTATGTTTTCTGTTTTTGAGTTTCAGTTGTGTCAGTCAAAACCATAAAGTTTGAGTCAAAATTTTCAAAATTTTTCTTTTTATCTTTGGGAATTATGATCTTGACTAATGATTTCTCTTATTTGGCTAACACTCTAATGATTACTTGTTTATGCTTGATCTCAGAACTGAAGCTTAGAAAGACTATGAGCCTTATCAACAATCCTGAAAGCCCTTATTCAATGGATATCTGATTGATCTAACGTTGTCTCAACCTTTATCAGGATTTTAACCGGACTTAATCGCTTACTTTGGGGTTAGAAATCAGTGGACTAGACTTCTTCTTCAGGCCATACAAGACAATGCAATTTTTCAAAGTATGTCTCCCCTCTCTCTTCCCTTTAGTGCTGTAAGAAAAAATAAAGAGAATAAAAGATGAGATGATTTTATCAGTTTAGAGAGGTAGGTAAATTACCAGTGACCTCATTATTCTACTCTTGAGTCAAATGATCACACAAAGCTTGGAAGCGAGGGGTAGGTAAATTAGCGATGACCCCGGTATTCGCTTACACCTTTGAAAAAAGAAAAAGAGAGAAAAGAAAAAAAATTTTGAAGTGAGAAAAGGGAGAGGAAAGGAGATGTAAGAAGAATGTCTTGGCCTGAAGAGAGTCCACATGCCACTGATCAATACACCCAAGGAAAGAATTCACTTTATTTATGCTTTAATATTGACTAATGAGATGACAATGGAGATTTCAGAGATTCCAGAGGATTGTGGAATTTGAGTAAGGAATGTTGATGCTGATCATGGTTGAAGTATAAGAAGTAAGTTCTTGAATCAGGTAAATGAAGAGTGTGAATAAAGAATCATCATGCAGTTGAGTGAGTTCCCTGTTTTCAAACCTCTTTCACAGGTCTAAGTTTCTGTTTTGCTTGAGGGCAAGCAAAGGCTAAGTCTGGGGGAGTTGATATATCATGGTTTTTGTGGTTTTTAACCATGATATAAGGAGTCTTTTAGTGTCTTTTCATTTGTTTCTAGATTGTTTTTGAGTCTTTACAGGTTTTTAGCATGGATGGAGCAAAGTGGAGCGATTTGGATCAGTTGAGCAATAATTCGGAGGAAAAGAACTTGGAGTCAGAACAGAGAGGGAGTGTCGATCGACACTGCCTTAGCATCGATCGACACCCTCTTTAGGCGATGAAGAATCACAAATTTGGAAGTTTTACAAATCTGCCCCAAATTTTTCCATATTTGCAACATAAGTCCCTGACGTGTTTTAGGACATATATATAGTTTTTAGGTTTTCCAAACCGTTAAGTTTTATTCTAGCAAGTTTTATTTTTCTGCAACCCTGAGAGATTTTTGAGAGCTATTGGAGAGAGAGATCTGAACTGCTTTGAGAGAAGAATTCTTAAACTCCTTTCTTACTCTTTTAATCTCTATTGCTTATTATTCAGAATCATGTCTTGTTCTTCATTGAATATGTCTGAGTAGTTTGCTTGTTAGGTTTAGGGTTTTTCACAGGGATTTTATGAATTATCAGATCTGTTTATTTAGGATTCATTATCTATCTAGATCTTCATCTTAGGTTGTTCTTCATATTAATCTTTGATTGGCCATCTAGAATTAATACTTTAGGAAAATAAATTGATATGAGAATATAATTGATTTTCCTGATAAAACCTTTTGATGAGCAAAATTATTTCTTGCAAAGAGATTTGATTTAATAATTTTGTGAACAATCTAAACCTGATTTTATTGCTGATTTATTACCTAGAATTTTACAAAGAGATTTGGATTTTCTGGTTTTAAATTTATATATTATTTGCAGTGAGAACTGATTTAATTTACAAAAGTGTTTAGAGTTCTAGATCTGTTCTTAATTGCTTGAATCCTAATTTATTGATTGATTTAATATTTCATAATTTTCTGAGAAATTCCCTAGGCCTAGCTTTTTGATCTTCTGAATTTACAACAGCTTTTATTTAATATTTTGCATTGCTTTTCTTTATTTAAATCAATTTGTTTAACATAATTATAAAACTCTATAATCCATTGTGTGTGATCTTGAGTCTCTGTGGAATTCGACCCCTAAGTACTGCAGTGATCTCTTAATTTGAGAGAGTAGCTCTAGGGTTAATTTGAGCATATCAAATCTTTTTGAATCTTTCGACCCTAAACCCAATATGTACAACTAAGGCAACAATGACAAAACTACTCTTAATTATTTTGCAACCACAAAATAAAACCATAGAAAATGTTGGATGAGTGCTCTTGGGGTTACAATATTTTTGTCAGTTATGGAGTTGGGTTTAAGACCCATAGATGAAGAGAAGCCTAAATGAAGAATCGAAACGCAAAAGGGAGTTTTGGCAGGTGCGGTTGCATAGAGCTTTAACAGTAGTATCTTATATAATATGAGAAGATTTTTTCCAACTTTTGCTACGGGGGTGACACTTGGCGTTTTATCTATCTGACACCTGTACATTTTTGTTGTTTGGACCTAATTAACTAAAATCATTTGTACTTTGGATCTAATTCACTAAAAGCCCATAAAAAAAAAAAAACTCTCAACATTTCCTTCTTCCCTTTATCAATTAGTCCCTTTCCGATCTAAACCCACAATTTATCAGTTTGTGGTTTCATCCTAGGAACAATGTGATTATAGTTTATATTGAAATTATAAAAATGAGTTTCAATCTTATGTATGATTCACGGGCAAGAACAGATTCTAAATTATGTATAAAATTTATTTATGGATTTCAATCTTATAAATGATTCATAGGTAAGAAATGAATATAAATTATATTAGATTGTAAGATGTTTGCGTGTTTCCAAAATTCTCTTATAAATTCATAAATTTTTGACTTAAAATTTAAACTATGGGTTTCCATTCCTGGGTTTAGTTTCTGGCCTTTAATCTTATATAATCTAATGGTGTGATGTTTTATGTAAGTAATTTTATAATTGCTTACTCATTTACTTCCCATTACATCTTACCAATTCGTTTTCCATAATATTAGAATTCAACCTGTTTTCCATTAAATTAAATTTCAGTCGTAATTACTCTCATTTTAAAAGATATTTTCAGTCATTATTATTTAATTTCAGTCATTAGGTTCCTATGAAGAATTATATTATTTTTATATATCTTTCCAAATTGCAATAGGTATTCTTGAATAAATTTAAATATTTTTTTTCAGGTTATCATGTTTGTTGTTCACATTAAAAATACATCAGAAAAAAATAATATAATGTGAAAATGTTTGACAAATTTACTTATTCATTACAATGTTTATGTATGTCTTTCCTAATCTCCATGGGCCAGTCCGGAAATTTTGGATGACCTATGCCAATTTTTTTAAAATAAACCATTTTCATTATCATAAATAAAATTATAAGAATAGTAATATAAAAAATTATTTTTATAAGATAGTTTCTAAGTCCAAAAACCAAAATATGTTTGTTTTGCATGCTCACATTTTTTTGTCTTCTCAATGTTTTCATGTTCATTTAAATATTTATACAAAAATAAATATTATATTGCCTAATAACTCATTATTGCTTTAAAACTCTTCAAATATAGAAACTTTTTCCATTAGAGTTTCAATTTTTTTTTTCTAAATTAAATTTTACTTTAAAATTCATTAACAACAAGTTTAATTAACATTAATCTAATGCTCATTCACCAACAATTCAAAAGATAGCTTTTTACATAAACCTAATAAAACTTTATCCGTAAATTGGATATATCTACATAAATAATATATGTTTTTCTTATATAAAACTTGAACTTATAATTTTTTCGAAATTATAAAAAAATCTAATAATAACTGAACTTATAATTTTTTATTTTTTTCTACTTGAAAGACAAAAAAACTTTTGACCTAAAGTATGCTCCAAAAAATATGTTGTTCTAATGCTTAGCTTCATTTGCTTATCCTATGGGCTTTGTTTCATGCCGAGCCTTGAACCATGTTTTATATTTACTCTAGTGTTGTCGTGTTTGTTGGTTATGTTAATACTACTACATCATGAAAAAATGAACTATCAAGATTTAATATGTTCAACATCACTACAAGAAATATGCCTATTTTTAGCACACAAAAATGCTATCATTTCGTTTTGATAGCGATTTTGTAAACGTTGTCTTTGCCGGTGCCATCTTAGAAGAGGCACATACAATAGTGTTTTTTCCTTTGGTATTATGTGTCTCTCTATAATAGCACATTATTATCGCTATATTAAGATTATTAGTAGCGTTTTTAATTTACTATGTTATAATTAATAGTAGCGAAATATTTGTACTATAGTTTTGTCAATGGTAGCTACATATTGTTGCAATAATATATTTTATGGTAACACAAAATTTACATTATAATTTAGTTTAATAAAATATAAATTTATTTAAAATATATATTAAATAAATTATCCAAAACATACATACCATATTTTAGACTAAAACAAGTTATCAAACCAAGTCTTATACCAAGTATTTACTACATATTACATAACATGCAAACAAGTTGACAAGAGACGTTAAAACCTTAGGAACTCCTACTTTATTCTTGAATATAACTCTTCTTCTTCGTCTTTTTCAAATCCTCCTCAAAGCTTTAATACACCTATTCTTACTCGACTTGTCTTCTTGTGGTCCTCACTCCTGCATTTTCCCAACAAAGAGACTTAACAAGTCAAATCAACTTTCAGACTCTAGAAGTCCATCAAACAAAAACACACCGATCCACCCTTTTTATGTTAGGTTTTGTTTATTTCTTATATTTTACGATCTATATATATATTTTTTTGAGCATTGATGTGGTAACTAAAACTTCTTCTTATTAGACGATGCATATGAGTCTCTCCAATGTAAATTTAGTTTGTGATGTTACTATCATATGTTTAAAGAATCATGTTGTTAAGATTGTGATGTCTTTTTATATCATGGTTTGATATGACTATGAGTTGCATTTTTCTGTACTAATTAATTTGACTTCTATAGTTTTGAGTAGTATATGCTAATTGTATATTGGTATCATATATTTTTAGTAATCTTAGTATCAAATAGCTTTAGAATTAACCATCTTATAAATAAAAGAACAAAATAAATTCCCATAACATTTTCCACTTTCACATATAATAGTTTACTTCCTAAGAAACTTTATTATTATGACATTTGATATTACAATATTCTACGGGTTGTCTTCTAAGTAGCTACGACAAAAGAAATATTTGTTCCATTCAATTGCATTTATAATAAAGCTAAATAGACAGATCTAAAAATTCATTTCGGCAATGGAACAAAACTATTGCATTTTTATACTCATATATTAAAATTCAATTGCATTTATGATAAAACTTAGAGTAATTTTTTATAACTTTATTTACTTGGATTCATTTTTATTATTAAAATTTCGTAAAAACTATTTTAGTTTGTATTAGAATGTATAAATAATAAATTATATGATGAGGGATGTGATTGCATTTTTTACCTCACCAAAAATTAGCTGGTAAAATATATTTATTAAGTTCATTTTTGTTTACCTAAATTTCATATTTAGATTGTATATATGTAAGTTATATTCCAAGATTACATGTTTTTGTAGATGTCAAAGTGGTAATATAAATTGTGCAAACGCAAGCGAGAAAATAAAAAGATGGGGAATGCTTAATATGTATTGAAAATCTAAAAGGAGAAAAAACCGTAATCAAAAATTTCTTCACATGTTGAAATACTCTAATACTATATATAAAAGGAAAATTCAAGTAACACCAAACAAAAGAATCCAAAAAAAAATGAAATGATCACTATATTTTTAAAATCACTAACAATTACTGAGTAAACAAATAAAAGAACTAATAATATCCAAATTCCTAAAATTCAAAAACAATGTAAGCTAAACCCGTGCGTAGCACGGAATTACTTCTTGAGAGAGAAATAGAGAGAGATCCAAGTTTGATTTTTTTCTTCCTCAAAAACCTTTAAGAGACTCGTTTAGGTACGTGTAGCTTTGATTATATCTCTTGTGTAACCTGTAGGCTGTAGTTGATTTCTCGTGAGAGTGAAGCATTCTCTCAAGTTTGATCTTTCTTCTGATCTGATACCTATCTGGTTTATTTTTGTAGTTTGATATTGTTATCCTTATATACGCTTTTTTTTTTTCTCTTAGGATGATCTTTGCTTTAAGCTTGAGTATGTACGTTATCCAGACAGTGTTGTTCAAAAGCCTAGAAACCGTACTTTCAAACTGTGCTTCTTCGATTGCAGAAAACTTAGCCCATTGTTCACTGAGGGAGATGAAGTAGTGTCTCCAATGTTGGTGAATCAAGATTGACCTAAAGCTACTAGTACTGAGGTAATGAAGTCTCCTATGGTCAACTTGTATTCTTCTCCCACAAAGACCTTTATAATCCATGTTTTCTAACATGCTGAACTTCACCCGCCATAGTGCATTCATAGATGGAATTATGTTGGAAGAGATAGGAACCCGATATGAAGACAAGCAAGTCTCTGCTACTGAGCTGCTGCTCTCGCCTAACTGTCTTAAAGTTCTTAGAAATTGCATCTCTAATGCGAGTTTCTTCAACAACAGAAGGGGAACAAGCTTTGAGGAATTAGTGCCAGCAAATCCAACGTTGGTGGATCTAAATTCTTAAAGCTACTATAACTGAGGTAAGTCAGTCTTGTATGGTTAACTTGTATTCTTCTCCTACAAATACCTTAATCATCCCAGTATTTTACGTGCAGAACTTCACCCGTCATAGTACATTCACTAATGGAGTAATATTGGAAGAGAGAGATAAAATTCCAATATGAAGACAAGCAAGTCTTGTCGTGTCTTCTTTGTTGTACCCTCATCTTTCAAAAATTGCACCTATTAATTTTTGCATCTCTTCATGGTACTCCCATCTTTCAAAAATCGCACTTATTAATTTTTGCACATTTTGTTTCATACTTCTATGTTTTACACCTTTATATTTTACACCTTTTTGTGTATTATATATAAACTTTATGGACTACAAAAACAAGTTTTAAATTTTATTGTTTTCTGAGTATTTTATAAACTTACAAATTAATAAATAAAATCAAATAATTATTTTATTGGATAAACCTGCATCAATCTTCAATTCAAGGTATTTTTTTATATTTGCATTGTGTTGGAATAGATATAGATAGATTTATGAAACTCACCGAACCAATGATAAAAGCTTATGAATTAACATGTTAGTGTCTACTTATGAACTTGTTAGTGTCTACTTATGAACTTGTTAGTGTCCATTCGGTTAAATACGAATAAATTTAATTTATTCTCTATTAGATTATTATTATTATTATACATGTGGTCATATAGTTCGGAAAGAGTATAACATTAATGATCTATAAAGACATAAACCCTTCAGGCATACAAAATTATTTTATTCTTTTTTGTATTGTTCTATTTATAATAAATCAATTTTTGGGGGTCAACTTTAATCTAACGGATGAAATTATTTCTATTATCTCATCTAATGGTTTAGAATTATTAATGATCCCAACAGTTGCAAGTTTTTTTTTGTGTTTTTTCGTCGTACCTCCATCTTTCAAAAATCGTACATATTAATTTTTACACATTTTTATTTCACACCTCTATGTTTTACAAATCTGTATTTTACAGCTCTTTGTTTATTATATATAGATTTTTATGGACTATTAAAACAAGTTTTGATTTTACTTTCTCTGTTGAGTTTGTACCATGAAGATTTCTTCGGAGACTTCTTTCACACATATCATGATCTGATTGGTTTTCTTTTTTTTTTCTTATAATTTGAATTAAATAATAGTTAAACTATATTAAAAATATTAAAATAATATATTTGAGAAAATCATAGAGTTTCTACTAATGTTGATGTTCTAAAGTAGTACAATCTTACCGAAAACCAAAAGACAGAAAGTTTATCACACTAATATTTCAAAAGTCTACTGAAGGTTGACCAGCTATCCTGCTAAATTTAAACTTGACAATAGTGTTTCCTTGAGGACTTTTCTCTTCCCAATACTTGTCAACCATATATATCCCATCATACGCATAATTTTTTCCTCTATGAATGATCCAATCTTTTTTGGCCTAGGATCACTCGCACCGGAGTCTTTTTCTTAATGTTATTAGCTAAAGCCAAATTTCCTCCAACAAACTTCTAATCTTTGATTGCGTTCTGATCCCTGCTCTTCACGTTATCTCCTTGACCGCAATAGATCATTATACAGTTAACGAATCTATCGTCGTAATCATTACCTTCAGATGAAACGATGCTAGTAATCTCATTTTGATAAATACTGAATTTTTTTTAAAAAAATATGTGTACATGTTTACGTGCTCGAGTACAAAATTAATTTACATACACATACCGACATTTTTTTTGACGTCACAGGTACCGACCTAATAGTATCAAACGCATATTATGTAATATACGGTATGTGATTATAAATAATCATGTTTACAATGACATTATGGTATGTAACTATAAATAATCATGTTTACATTGACATTACGGTATGTAATTATAAATAATCATGTTTACATTGACATTTTATTTGACCCAAAAAAAAAAAAAACATTGACATTTTTGACTTTTTTTGTTTTTTTAGTTTGATCGGTGTTAGTAAACTATATCTCAAAAACTATTCAAACTCATTTCTATTCCTTCAAATTAGTTTTTGTCTAAGCAACTATAAAATTAGCAACTAGGAAAGTGCTAGAGTCGTCGCACTAGTTTATTATGAACACGAAGAAGCACGGTGGCGCGTGGAAATTACCTAGAAACTACGAAGAGAAGACGTGAACGCCACTTCTTTCTCTTCTATCTCTTCCCACTACAAATCTCAAGAAGATGTTAAAATCCGAAACATGTCATACTTCAAAAGAAACGAAGGCACAATTTTTTTCGCGTTCGCGAGCATCGGGTTCATAGCGTTTTACTGCATCAATTACTTCATACGGCGATGTAGAGACCGGTCCGCCTCAGCCGGGAACACGTCGGAGGAAGCTGGAATGAGTCCGAGGAGACCACCACGAGGGCTTGACCCTGAGGCCATTGACTCGTGTCCTTCATTTGTTTACAAGGAAGCTAGAGGGATTGAGCCAGGTATAGGCGAGCTAGAATGCGTAGTGTGTTTGAATGAATTCAAAGACGACGAAACGCTGCGTTTGGTACCACCTTGTGTACATGTCTTTCATGCTGACTGTGTAGACATCTGGCTTTCTCATAGCTCCACATGCCCTATCTGTCGTGCTGATGTGATTCCCTAATCGTGTTAGCTCACCTTTGACTTTACATTTTCCGTTCAAGAATTTGTATTTGTGAATAATATTGTGTGTTGATATAGATAAGTTTTTCTCCGGACGAAATTGATATTACTCCTTTTTCTTGGTCAAAAAAACTGTGTGATAATTCGATGTTGTAGAATTTAGATGATATCTAGAACGTGGTCGATAAGTAACCACTATTTGTTGGATTATAAAACCAAACACAACCCTAAAAAACTCGAACTGAACTAGATCGAAACATTTAACCTTAGGTTTTAGAATTTAGATGATATATTGATATCTGTTGGATAAGCTTCAGTATTACTTGGAGCTCAAGATAGACTTATCAAGTTGGATAAGGACTATAGGAGCTCATCATTATCTAATTAGGAATTAGGAGTTATCTAAGTCCTAATAGAAATAGAATTAGTAAAGGATTTCTAGTTCTATATATAAGGTTGTTGAGTTGTGACAAACCTTAAGAGAAACATAAGAGGTGTTTAGTTTTTGAGTTATATTTCTAAACATCAATAAGAAGAGTTATTTCTTAAAAGGTCTTTTGTTTCTGAAATTTTATTTGGTATCAGAGCTTAAGGTAAGTTGATCCTTGAAGCTATCACCTGTCGAGTTATGGCAGAAGGTGAAGGAATCATTACGGAAGCAGTTGCACGGAAGGAAAGTGCTCCATCATCGCTTCAATGTCCCATGTTGACGGCAACAAATTACACCGTATGGGCTATGCGTATGAGGATTGTGTTACGTGTTCACAAGGTTTGGGAAACTATAGAGCCAGGGTCCAATGATGCTGATCTAAACGACATCGCGACAGCATGGATCTTCCAGTCTATACCTGAATCTCTTATTCTCCAGGTTGGTGATCAGAAAACTCCAAGAGATATTTGGAACATGATCAAGAACCGGAACCTGGGTGCAGACCGTGTCAAAGAGGCCCGACTGCAAACACTTATGTCTGACTTTGAGAAGCTGAGTATGTCGGAATCAGACACAATCGATGACTTTGCAAGTAAGTTATCGCAGATCTCGTCTAAAGCCACCTCGTTAGGAGTTCCGATTGAAGAGTCTAGGTTAGTTAAGAAGTTCCTGAGCAGTCTACCAAGAGAGAAATTCATACTGATTGTTGCTTCGCTAGAACAGGTTCTTGATCTCAATACGACAGGGTTTGAAGAAATCATCGGGAGGCTTAAAGTTTACGAAGAAAGGACCCTTGGTAGTGTTAAGCAGGATGATACACAAGACAAGCTTATGTATGTGAGAACTGATCAATCGAATTTTGCAAACTCAAGAGGACGGGGACGCGGACGAGGAGGCAGAGGAAACAGAGGTCGAGGCAGAGGAAGAGGCTATCAGCAGGATCGCCCATCAAACCAAAAGGAACAAAATCAGAACAAGGAGAAGAAGGATAAGGTTCTGATTTGTTTTAGATGTGATAAACCGGGTCATTATGCCTCTAATTGTCCAGAAAGAAATCAAAATCAACAGGAGGTTAACAAAACAGAAACAGAGGAAGCTGATGCAGTTCTTTACATGCATGAAATCGTGTTTCTTAATGAGGAAAAGCTGTTACCGAAGAAATTTGAACTAGAGAAAGTTGAAGAAGGTACTTGGTACTTGGACAACGGAGCATCGAATCACATGACCGGTGTGAAGTCTTTCTTTTCAGAGTTGAACGAAAGAATAAAAGGTAGGGTGAGGTTTGGAGACGGTTCATGTGTTGACATTAGTGGTAAAGGTTCAATACTATTTGAAGGAAAAAATGGAGAACAACAGCTAGTAAGAGATATATACTACATACCACAGCTTAAAAGCAACATCCTAAGTCTAGGGCAAGCAACAGAGCATGGTTGTGATGTTAGGATGAGGCAGAACTACTTGACACTACATGATCCAAGAGGAAGACTCTTAGTAAGGGTACTAAGATCCACAAACAGACTCTACAGAATCAATCTTAAAGTCGGTAATCCTATCTGTTTGCAAACAAGGTCTGAAGATGATACGTGGAGATGGCATGCGAGGCTTGGGCATATAAGCTTTAGGACACTTATGAACATGTCAACACAGCAGATGGTTTACGGACTACCAAGGATTGATAAAGAAAAACAACTATGCGAGTCATGCCTAGTTGGAAAACAGACTCGTCAAGCTTTTCCCACTGCAACACAATTTCGAGCTTCAAGGATTTTGGAGCTTCTACATGCGGACCTGTGCGGACCAATAACTCCTGCAACATTGTCACGAAACAGGTATGTGTTATTGATAATTGATGACTGCACTCGATATATGTGGACCATATTACTTAAGGAGAAGAGCGAGGCTTTTGAGAAGTTTAAAGCTTTTAAAAACCTTGTCGAGAAAGAGTGTGATAAGTTGATCATCACTCTGCGTACTGATAGAGGAGGGGAGTTCACTTCAAGAGATTTTCAGGATTTTTGTGAAAGGAATGGAATAAGGAGACACTTGACTGCCCCCTACACTCCTCAACAAAACGGTGTTGTTGAGAGGAGAAATTGTACACTAATGGAGATGACAAGGAGTATATTAAAGGCTATGAATGTACCAAACTATTTCTGGGGAGAAGCTGTTAGGCATGCGACATATCTGATTAATAGAGTTCCTACAAGAGCTTTAAAGAATCAGACTCCTTATGAGTGCTATCGAAACACGAAACCGAGTATAGATCACATTCGTGTTTTTGGATGTCTTGCCTATGCAAAGATTGAACCGGTGAACTTGAAGAAGCTTGATGACCGGTCTCAAACACTTGTTCATCTCGGGATTGAGCCAGGAACTAAAGCTTATAGGCTTTATAATCCAACAACTAGAAGAGTAGTTGTTAGCCGTGATGTTGTTTTCAACGAAAGAGATGGTTGGACTTGGAAGGGAGCTGATGAGGTTGTCGAGAAAGCACCAGGTATGTTCAGTATGACTTGGGGAGGAGTCGTAGATGATGGACAGGGTCCATACGTGAACACTCAACCAGAAAGCAGTCACGAAAATAGAGCTCATGATGAGCAAGATGAACAGGAGGATGATATAAACGAAGATGAATCTGAGGATGAGGTGATCGAGTATGATAATCAGCCTGCAGATGCTATTCAACCAGAACATAGAAGGTCTGAGAGGCAAAGAAGACGTCCTGGTTACCTTAATGATTATGCATTACTAGCGGATATTGAATGTGAGAGATTACTGCTATCAATCAATGATGAACCGTTAAGCTATGAGGATGCAAAAGGCTTAACTGTTTGGACAACAGCGTGTAAGGAAGAGATGAATTCAATTTATAAGAACAAGACCTGGATGTTAGTTGAGAAGCCACAAGGAGTGAAGGTTATTGGTCTTAAATGGGTTTTTAAGATCAAAAGAAATGCAGACGGTACGATTAGCAAACACAAAGCTCGTTTAGTAGCAAAAGGATATGCTCAACGAGAAGGGATCGATATTGAAGAAGTTTTTGCTCCTGTGGCTAGACTGGAAACAATCAGGCTGCTTGTCGGACTTGCTGCTTCTCATGGTTGGGAAATCCACCATTTAGACGTCAAGACAGCATTCTTACACGGAGAGTTGACTGAGGAGGTTTATGTGTCGCAACCCGAAGGTTTTGAAAAGAAGGGAGAGGAACATAAAGTTTTCAAACTATTTAAGTCCCTATATGGTTTGCGACAGGCTCCACGGGCATGGAATACTAAACTTGATCAGATTTTGAGAAGTTTGAGATTCAAGAAGTGCTCTAAGGAAAGTGCCGTTTATCACAAAACAGATGGAGCAAAGTTGTTGATTGTTGCGGTTTATGTTGATGATTTATTCATCACAGGGAGTTCGTTAGTGATGATACAAGAGTTCAAAGCTTCAATGTCTTCTAAATTCGAAATGACAGATCTAGGTAAGCTTACCTATTATCTTGGCATCGAAGTGTTGCAGAGTGAAGATGGCATTGAGCTTAAGCAAGAAGGATATGCAAGGAGAATTCTCAAGGAAGCTGGGTTGGACGAGTGTAACTTAACTCATATACCAATGGAGTTTGGTTTAAAAATGTCAAAAGCACTTGAAGAAAAACCAATGGCGGATCCTACTCTGTATCGTCGTAGAATTGGTTGTTTAAGGTACTTACTGCATACGAGACCTGACCTTGCTTTCTCAGTTGGAGTTGTAAGCAGGTATATGCAGGATCCGCGAGCTCCACACGATGCGGCTCTGAAACAAATTCTGAGGTATGTGCAGGGTACTCTGTCTTACGGCCTGAAGTACATGCGAGGAGGTTCAAAAGAGATTGTTGGATACTGTGATAGTAGTCACAACGTGGACCTTGATGATGGTAAAAGCACCTCTGGTTTTATGTTTTATTTCGGAGAGACACCAATCACTTGGTGTGTGCAGAAGCAACAGACGGTTGCTATGTCTTCTTGCGAGGCCGAGTTCATGGCCGCAACAGAGGCTGCAAAGCAAGCTATTTGGCTTCAGGACTTGTTCAGTGAGATTACGGGACAGAACTTGAAGAAGATAAAGCTGTACATTGACAACAAATCCGCTATAGAACTCACTAAAAACCCTGTGTTTCATGGCAAAACCAAGCATATTCATAAGAGATACCATTTTATCCGAGAGTGTGTGGAGAATGGTCAAATTGAAGTGATATTCATTCCAGGAGAAGAGCAGAAGGCAGACATACTTACTAAAGCCCTAGCAAGGATTCAGTTCAAAGAGATGAGGAGCTACATAGGAGTTGAAGACCTCAATAAGAAGAACTTGAAGCTTAGAGGGGTGAATGTTGGATAAGCTTCAGTATTACTTGGAGCTCAAGATAGACTTATCAAGTTGGATAAGGACTATAGGAGCTCATCATTATCTAATTAGGAATTAGGAGTTATCTAAGTCCTAATAGAAATAAAATTAGTAAAGGATTTCTAGTTCTATATATAAGGTTGTTGAGTTGTGACAAACCTTAAGAGAAACATAAGAGGTGTTTAGTTTTTGAGTTATATTTCTAAACATCAATAAAAAAAGTTATTTCTTAAAAGGTCTTTTGTTTCTGAAACTTTAATATCTAGAACGTGATCGATAAGTAATCACTATTTGTTTTGTCAAATAACTAACTCAAACTCGACGTCGACGTGGTATGGTTTAGTGGCGAGCCACTTGCAGGGACGTTTAAATTAGTTATTTGACAAAACAAATGGTGGTTTACTTAAAAATAAAATAAAAAAATAGTGGCGTATTAAGTGTGATTATTCGATGTTGTAGACTTGTAGTGATGAGCAAATCATAAATTCATAATTGCATGTAGTGATGAGCAATTCATAATTGCATGTAGTGGTGACTGTGATGAGCATCTATAACTATTTTGCATGGATTTTCAGTTTTAATGTTTTCAAATATTTTTCACTTCTATGATTTTTTTTAATGCACATTACTTTTTTTACCTTTTTTTTTTGTCAACCCAACTTTTTTTACCTTTTCTTTTTTAACACATTTTCTCAATATGATAAAGAAAAAATTATCATTTCAATGATTTTTTTTTGGTTTAGTTAAGATCTCATCTCAATGAAATTTGAAAAAGAGTTTTGTCAATTGGAAAAAATACACATATCATTTTTATATTAAAAGAAAAGAAAGCTATCTTGGTATGTCAAAATATGCCAATTTTTATATCAGAAACTATGGGAAAAAATGGACCATATTTTTTCTTAATTGCTTTTAGCATCTAAAATGGTAAATTAAGAACAATTCTTGTCACTTAAAACATATATATATATATATATATATATATATATATATATATATATATATATATATATATATATATGTACGATTTGGAGTTCGATTTTAATTTGGTACAAAGTTATGACGTAACGTAGAAACTGGAACTGAGGCCTTAGCTTTGCTGTGCAATGGTCAATGGGAAATTGTTCCGCTGGCCAAGCTATCTAGTTTCTACTATACGCTAGTCCATCATGTGATTATTCGGATGAATTAAGTCGATTTCGATTATAGTCAATATATTACATGTATAATATTAATACCTACGGTTCAATGGAATTGGTATATGGGAATATGTATATCATAATGACGACATATCGTTTATTAGTTAATCATATGATGGTTATCTAGCTCCTTATTGGTCAGTCACATCCCATTGAGGACGTAAACAATTGTCGGCGAGCAAGATTAGGTCAAAACTGTCGGAAAAGTCTCGTTGCGTATTCAATAAGTTAACAGAGAGGAGACTAGTAGACTGGTACTTGTGTTACGTTTATACAGTGGACATGAAGACTTCTTCTTCTTCTTCTTCTTCTTCTTCTTCTTCTTCACGAACGGGTGGTTCGTGATCCACCGGTTAGAGTACAAACGGTGGTTCATATAATGAATATCTTCACGAGAGATCTCATCCGTCGGATCGTAGCAAGTATTTTATTGCCTCTCTTCCTTTTCCATTTCTTGCCTGACGTAACCTGCCAGCTAGAGTCGGAATCTGCTGACCGTAATAGAAAAACCAATTTCTCCACGGAATTGATCATTGCAATCGTTTTGCTTGTAACATTTATCTCATTAAGCACGGTCGCTTGTTGCTTGCACAAAACATTCTATAGTGCAGAGATTGAGGCGGCAGGCCATGAACTGTTGCACAGCAGAGCCAGGCGTGGGATCGAGAAGGATGTCATCATCGAGTCCTTTCCATCTTTCTTCTATTCAGAAGTTAAAGGGCTCAAGATAGGCAAAGGCGGAGTAGAATGTGCGATTTGTCTAAGTGAGTTTGAGGATCAAGAAACACTACGTTGGATGCCTCCTTGTAGCCATACTTTCCATGCTAATTGCATCGATGTGTGGCTCTCTTCTCGGTCCACATGTCCGGTATGTCGTGAGGATCTCTCTCTGAAACCGGGTGAAACCTTTCCATATCCGAGCATTGATGTTGAAACGGGAAATGCACAAAGAGGTGTTCAAGAACCCCCTGGTGAAAGAAGTTTCACAGGTAATGCCAGATTTCATCTCTCCAACACATTCGGCTTTTGTAAAAGATAGATTGTTGATGGAGAATGTCCTACTTACTTCAGAAATAGTCAAGGATTATCATAAAGACGACATATCTCCGCGGAGTGCAGTAAAAATCGACATCTCCAAGGCCTTTGATTCTGTTCAATGGTCTTTCATTCTCTCTATCTTCAAAGCTTTGGACTTTCCATCACAATTTATAAAATGGATTGAGCTTTGTATCACCACAGCCTCTTTCTCGGTCCAGGTCAATGGTGAGCTCTCAGGGTTATTTAAAAGTGCCAGAGGTTTAAGGCAAGGATGCTCTCTATCCCCATATTTGTTCGTTACTTGTATGCAAGTTCTTTCTGCACTGTTGGATAAGGCTGCTAAAGACAAGCAGATTGGTTACCACCCAAAATGTCACAACCTGCAACTCACTCATTTATGTTTCGCTGATGATTTGTTAGTCTTTACTGACGGTACAAAGACTTCTATTGAAGGTATTTTAACCATATTTGACAAGTTTGCAGATTACTCTGGTCTAAAGATAAGTCTAGAAAAATCCACTTTGTATATGGCGGGTGTAAAAGAGGATGACCAAGCAGACATTCTCAGCTCCTTTCCTTTTGCAAATGGATCGCTACCAGTGCGTTATCTTGGCCTTCCCCTTCTGACAAAGCGTATGACCACGCAAGATTATGCTCCACTCATTGCTCGCATTAAAGACCGGATCAGTTGCTGGTCGGCTCGTCACTTGTCTTTTGCAGGCCGTCTGCAGTTAATTGCTTCAGTCCTCCACAGCCTCATCAATTTCTGGATGTCTGCTTTCCGTCTCCCCAATGCCTGTATCAGTGAAATCGATAGCCTATGCTCTGCTTTTCTTTGGTCAGGCCCGACCCTGAACACAAAGAAAGCAAAAGTGGCCTGGAAAGATGTGTGTATCCCTCGAGAGGAAGGGGGGCTTGGATTAAGATCACTTAAAGAAGCTAATATGGTTAGTTGTTTGAAGCTCATATGGCGTTTACTATCCGCAAAATCACTCTGGTCACAGTGGTTGAAGACTTACCTAATCAGAAAAGGCTCCTTTTGGTCAATAAAAGCCAACACTGCATCAGGTTCTTGGATGTGGAGGAAATTACTGAAGTATAGGCACATCGCTTTAGACTTTATAAAGTACGAGGTTAGAAGTGGGCAAGGTGTCTCTTTCTGGCATGATAAGTGGTCGGCTTTGGGTTGTTTACTGGATATAACAGGCCCTCGAGGCTGTATTGATATGGGAATCCCACTAGACGCAACTGTTGCAGAGGCTTTACACCACAGAAAACGAAGACACCGTGTGGACTATCTCAACCAAATAGAGCAGGCTCTAGATGAGATCCGTTCACTTGGGACAACTTCTGCAGCTGATATAGTCTTATGGAAAAGGAAAGGAGGTCGTTTCACAACTAAATTCACCACAAGGGAGACATGGTTGCAGCTACGGGAATGTCATGATAAAAAAGACTGGGTGACAGGGATTTGGTTCTCGCAAGCGACACCAAAGTACTCTTTCATTGCTTGGTTAGCCACATTGAATAGGCTCTCCACAGGCGACCGTATGCAATCCTGGGGAGGAAATTACACCACATCCTGTGCTCTCTGCTCGTGCTCTCTAGAAACAAGGAACCATCTGTTTTTCTCCTGTCCTTTCTCCACAGAAATTTGGACAGGCCTAACATCAAATCTTCTACTCAACAGCTTTTCAACTTCATGGGACCAGCTCCTCTCTCTACTCACGGACGACACGCTAACCCCGGTCACTCTCTACCTCTTGCGCTACACTTTTCAGGCCACAGTTCACACCATATGGAAGGAAAGAAATAGTAGAAGACAAGGAGAAGCCCCAACCCCTGCTCCTCTTCTTATCAAACTCTTGGACCGGAATGTCAGAGACAGGCTGCTCTCCATCTACACTCAAGGAAAAGGCAAATACACGGCTGCAATGGAACAATGGCTCGCCTCAAGATAATTTTTTCCTTTATTCTTTATTTTTAGTCTCAGATAGATAAAATCTCAAACACTCTCAAACACTCAGCATAAAGCAGATGTAAAAAGTTTTTTTCGAATAAATTTTACATTTTATTAAAAAAAAAAAAAAATAATGCAAATTATGGAATAACTCGATCGAGATCTACCGGGTTACCGTCTAGCTGGCAGATTCCTGAGAAATTCTTCTCTCGATCTCATTCGACTGGACATTCATTGGTACAACTAGGTGAGAATCTAGACCGATTCACACTGCAGTTACCAAAGGAGGTGCATAACATTTTACTGCTTCAATTATTTTATCCGGCTATACAAGATTGAACAACCGCAGCGAGGGCTTGACGGTGAAGCCATCGTGTACAACGAGTCGTCAATTTCCTTCATTCATTTACGTGAAAGAGAATTCATGTATGTTTGAAGTCTGAAACAAATTCAGAAGACGATGAAAAAAACATTGCGTTTGGTACAAGTACCTAGTGTACATACATGTCTTTCTTTCTGACTTTATAGACATATGTATGTTTGACTCTCTTACTGCTAAACATGTCCCCTGCTGTTGTAGTTCCTTAACCAATTTCTCACCTTTGACTTTGAATTACCTTCCCTTTATTTTTTTCAAAATGATTTTACTCCATAGTTCCATGTTTCCGAGACTTTTCCCGACAGTTTGCAATATGCAATTGTCTAATTAGGTCAAAACCATCAGAAGAGTCTTCTTGTATAATCAACAAGTTAATAGAGAATCGGTGGAGATATATTCTTGTTCTACGCCTACGGTAAACATAAAAACTTCTTCAAAGTCAAACGTCGAAGGAAAAACCTTAATCAATCATTTGGACCAAAATAAATCTAATATTTTATCGTGACAGGCAGATCTTAGAATGATCATCTACGAATCAAAATTTCTACAATGACCTCCTTTTTCTCTTTGTCTCGCTCTTAACGGGAGAGACTTGGAACCTAAGTGATCCACCGTGATATAAGAGAAGAACCATTCACATAATGACTATCATCCACCAGATCATATCATGTACTATATTGCATATCTTCTTTATCCCCTGTTTGCATTGCCAGCAAGATTGGGAATCCACATACGGCAATAAAAATAACAATTTCTCGACGTTAGCAATGGTTGGAATAATCTTTCTTGGGATGTTTGTCTCCATTTTAATATTTTGTTTCTCGTTCTTTGCATTTTTTGCATACCATTATCGTAGATTGATTGCAGAGGAAGGCGATGAAGTATTAAACAACGGAACAACAACCACTGGTGTCGAGAAAGAAATCATCGAGTCATTTCCGTCTTTCCTCTATACAGATGTCAAAAGGCTCAAGATAGGAAAAGGTGGAGTGGAATGTCCAATTTGTCTAAAGGAGTTCGAAGATGAAGAAACACTACGTTGGATGCCTCCTTGTAGTCACACTTTCCATTCTAATTGCATCGACGTATGGCTCTCTTCTCAGACAACATGTCCCGTCTGCCGTGCCAATCTGTGTATGAAACCCGGCGAGAGCTTTCCATATTTAAGCATGGATCTTGAAACAGGAAATTCACAAAGAGGTGTACTAGAACCCCCAGACGAGATAAGCTTGACAGATAGAACAACTAGATCAAAATCTACAGGGTCATTGTCGAGCTTGGGCATGGCTCATGAGATATTATACCCGAGATCTCATTCGACCGGACATTCATCCGTTCAACTAGGTAAGGATCTAAACCGATTCACTCTGCAGTTACCGGAGGAGGTGCAAAGACAATTGTTTAGCTTGAATCTGATAAGGAGAAGCCACATGGCTTTACCTCAAGCCATGAGTTCGAGACAGGGCTACAGGAGCGGGTGTGTGTTGTGAGCGAGAGAAACGGTTTCTCTCAAGGAAAACAAACACTTCGGCAAGCTCTATCTAAGTCTCTCTCTTTCTCTTTTCAAGCAGATCATGTTCCGTCCACAATTGGCAGGGACGATCTATTGTTAGAGACTTCCCAAGTAAAGGACAAAGATTTAGGTGAACAGTCTTCTCAAAGCCTCATGCCAGAAAAGGTCTAATCTGTGTAGATATGTGTCCTATATGTCGTGCTGATGTAGTTCCTAATCGAGTCTCTTAGGCTTTGACTTTTCTTTGTCCGTTCCAAGCTTACCTTTGTAAATAAAATTATCTTTTTGTTTTAGTTTTCTTTATTTACGTTGTCTATTCTTGTTGCGTAGTCAACAAGTTAATAGAGAGGGCATGACTCATGAGTGGGACTTGTACTTGTTCTACATAAAGACTTTTCCCAAGTCAAAACGTTGGGGAAAAAAGCCAAACCAATCATTCGGACCAAAACAATTCTAACATATTAATTTGTTGTCGTGAAGGGCATATCTTATTGATCTACAAAGCAGATTTGTATTGTATATCTTTGTGTGGGGAGACAAGGAGCTCAAGTGATCCACCATGATATTAGATGCTCTCATCGTTTTCAAATTAATACAGAGAACCAAAAGCAAAAACATTAATTGGAACCAAGTCACCTTGTTCCAGTGGTAAAGGGAGAAAAGTCCCGCCACCTGGGTTCGAGTAGCATTGGTTAAGGTGGTTCAAAATTTAACATGGTTTCCCCTGGCCCATTACATTCCTAGCTTTTTCATAGAGCTTCTCACTTCTCTCTCTGGTCAATATCTTCTCATTACAAAGTGATAAGATAAGTTAAAAATTTGCATCATGTGATATATTTCAAAAGAAATGAGGGAATAAATGTATCCCGTTCATGGCATTCTATAGTGTTAATTACTTTATCCGGCGATACAGATATATATCGTGCCACCCCAGCTAGAATGTGTCGTGTGTCTAAAGTCTGAACAAATTCAAAGACGAGGAAACGCTGTGTTTGGTACCACCTTCGTCATGTACATCTTTCATGGTGACCATATGATATGGCTCTCTTATTGCTCCACCTATACTATCTACCCTGCTGTTTTAGTTCCTTTATCATTTGACTTTGCATTATCTTCGTTTTTAAAATCTTCTTCAAAATGACTTTCCCGACAGTTTTCAATTGTCTACAAGTAGGATTAGATCTTGTTGCGCAGTCAACAAGTTAATAGAGAAGGCACCAGTGAAAATGCACTTGTTCTACGCCTACGGTGAACAAAAAGACTTGTTCAAAAGTCAAAACGTCGGAGATAAAAGCCAAATCAAGAATTTGGACCAAAACAAATCTACCATCATGTATCGTGACAGGCAGATCTTAGTGATCTACGAATCAGAATTTGTATAATATAAGGACTTCTTTTTCTTCTCTTTCTATCGCTCTTAAAGGAAACATAGAAACTTAAGTGATCCGTCGTGTTATTATTGAAGAGCCGTTCACATCATGAGACTTGTCATTCATGGGACCGTAGGATGTGTTTTATTGTTTTTCCAATGCTTGCCTTGCGTAACCTGCCAGCAAAACTGGGAATACGCAGACTACAATAAAGTACCCAGTGCCTCGCCGGGAGCAATAGTTGGAACAATTTTGTTTACGTTGTTCCTTGTAATTATGTTCTTTTTCTTCGTCATATATGGAACCTGCTTTACGGACGGTGAGGCGAGAGGCCATGAAGTATTGCACAGTAGAGCAACGGTTGCTGCGCTTGACAAAGAAGTAATCGAGTCTTTTCCGACTTTCCTCTATTCAGAGGTTAAAGGGCTAAAGATAGGCACTGGTGGGGTTGAATGTGCTATTTGTCTATACGAGTTTGAAGATGAAGACACGTTACGTTGGATGCCTCCTTGTAGCCACACTTTCCATGGTAATTGCATCGACGTGTGGCTCTCTTCTCGGTCCACATGTCCGGTATGTCGTGCAAATCTGTCTCTAAAACCTGGTGAGAGCTTTCCATATCCGTGCATGGATCTTGAAACGGGGAATGCACGAAGAGACGTTATAGAATCCCATGATGACATAAGCTTGGTAGATAATATTGTGACATGGAACAACGATGCAAGTTATAGAGCAACACGATCAAGATCTACAGGGTCATTGTCAAACTGGCGTATGGCTAAAATATTCTACCCTAGATCTCATTCGACCGGACGTTCATTGGCTCAACTTGGTAAGAATCTAGATCGATTCACACTGCAGTTACCAGAGGAGGTGCAAAGAAAAATGGTTAGTTTGAATCTGGTAAGGAGAAGCCATATGGCTTTACCTCAAGCCATGAGTTCGAGACAGGGCTACAGGGACGGGTGTGTTGGGAGCGAGAGAAGCGGTTTCTTTCAAGGACAACAAACACTTAACCGTGCCATATCTAAGTCTCTCTCTTTCAGTATTCAAGCAGCTTCTTTTCGGTCCACAATTGGCAGGGACGATGTAGTGCTAGAGACTTCCGAAGTCAAGGAGAAAGATCTCGGTGAACAGTCGTTCCGACGCCTCATGCCAGAGAAAGTCTAATCTTTGTAGTCGAGTAGATATGTGTGTCCTATCTGTCGTGCTGATGTAGTTCCAATCGAGTCTCTTAGCCTTTGACTTTTCATTGTCGTGCTAATGTAGATTATCTTTGTGAATAAAATTATCTTTTTGTTTTAGTCTTCTTATTTTTGTTCTCTACAAGTAAGATTAGGTCAAAACTGTTAAATAAAGTCTAGTTACGTAGTCAACAAGTTAATAGAGAGGGCATGACTCATGAGTGGAACTTGTGCTTGTTCTACGCGCGTCTACGAAGAACATAAAGACTTTTTTTTTTAAGTCAAAACATTGGAGGAAAAAGCCAAAGCAATCATTCGGACCAAAAGAAATCTAACATTTTAATTAGGAATACAATATTTGTTGTCGTGAAGGGCATATCTTATTGATCTACAAGTCAGATTTGTATTGCATAATGAACGACGACTTCTTCTATATCTCTCTGTAGGGAGACATGGAGCTCAAGTGATCCACCTAGTAGGAGAGTTCTTCACATTATGACTATCTTCACAAGAGATCTAAGCCATCGGATTGTACTATATGTTTTATTGCTGCTCTTCTCTTTCCAATTTCTTTCTTGCGTAACTTGCCAGGAAGAGTTGGAATCAGTAGATCCCAACGGAAAAAAAGTCACGGCGGAATCTGTAATTGGAATCGTTTTGCTAGCGATGTTCCTACTAGCTTTGGTTGTTTGTTGCTTACACTACGGATTTTTTAGTGCAGAGATCGAGGCGGGAGGCCATGAAGTATTGCACAGTACAGTGAGGCGTGGGCTTGACAAGGATGTCATTGAGTCCTTTCCGGCTTTCCTCTATTCACATGTTAAAGGGCTCAAGATAGGCAAAGGCGGAGTTGAATGTGCAATTTGTCTAAGCGAGTTTGAGGACGAAGAGTTGCTACGTTGGATGCCTCCTTGTAGCCACACTTTCCATACTAATTGCATCGACATGTGGCTCTCTTCTCGGTCCACATGTCCGGTATGTCGTGCAAATTTGTCTTTGAAACCTGGCGAGAGCTTTCCATTTCTGAGCACGGATCTTGAAATGGGAAATGCAGAGAGAGGCGTTCGGGAATCCCCTGGTGAGATAAGCTTGACAGGTAATAGCGTGACATGGAACAACAATGCAAATAGTAGAACACCTTGCTCGAGATCTACGGGGTTATCGTCGAGCTGGCGTAAGGCTGAGATATTCTTCCCTCGATCTCATTCAACCGGACATTCATTGGTTCAGCTAGGTGAGAATCTAGATCGATTCACACTGCAGTTACCAGAGGAGATGCAAAGACAACTGGTTAGCCTGAATCTCATGAAGAGAAGCCACATAGCATTACCTCGAGTCAGGAGTTCAAGACAGGGCTACAGAAGCGGAAGCGTTGGGAATGAGAGAAGCGGCTACACTCAAGGACGGCAAACACTCAGACGAGCCATATCTACGTCTCTCTCTTTCTCTTTTCAAGCTGCTCCTATTCGGTCCACATTTGCCAGGGACAATCTAATGCGAGAGACTACCCAAGCTAATGACAAACACTTTGGTGAACGGTCATTCCAACGCCTCATCCCATAGAATTCTATCTATTTACATTCTTCCCTTTCAGTCGATGAGGTTAAGTCACAGAGAAAGGTCGAGTTTGATGATTATGGTTTCGGTCATCATGTGTGTCAGAGTTTGGTTTAACCATAAAAATTAGTTCTTGTTTTCATTCGAAGTCTAGAAGCATAGTTAGAGTTAATGGAAGCCTACTCATATCAAAAGTTCCATCTGCGATCAGCGGTTTCAATTAGCATCGTTCGAATATCTTGTACAGCTTTTCAAGGGATGCTACCTGTAAAACAGTAAAAAGACTGTAATTAATGTCTGTGAGATTTTATTTTCCAGAAAAATGTTTTTACTTAATGTAAATGTAAAGCTCCATCTAGTAATGAGAGAAACAATAACCTTGACAAAAGTCCCATTTGAAGCCATGGCGGCTGGTGGCTTCAAGAACAATCTCATAGACGGAAACAACACGTGTTGGATAGACCATTCACGTTGTGCCCAAGCGTTTTCAGCATCTGAAAGAAGGTCTTGATCAAGATTTTCTTCCATGTCAACGTTACCCCCTGCAACAGTACAATTAGATGCTCTCATCCCTTTCATATGCAGTTAGCCAAAAGCGAAAACATTGGTCAGTAGAGAAAGTTGCATACCTAACTCTGTATTATCCTGAGAGCTCTCACTTCTCTTAGTATAGAACTGAATACCGTCACCCGATGGGTTTGGCAAAAGAGGAGGATGCATCGCGTAAAAGTTCCCAATAGCTGCAGAAACTCCTTGGAAGCAAGTCTTCTCATCTTCCCACTCAACCTAAACAGTACGTTAGGTTTACATTAGAACCCACTGTTCCTCTGATCAGTAACATTTCAGTAGGAGCAAAACTGCAGATATTTAATAATACAAATAGTATTATCGGAACTCACATCATTTCCCAAGCATAGTAAAAATTCGGGAACTCGGTCCATTTCAGGTGTATACTGGTCGAGTATGACAGGAAGCCGTGACAAATTTCCATTGGAGTCAATGTTAATGCTGAAATACTCATCTAACATTTCCGTTTTTTCCTTCAGAAGATCTGTATTCATCTATATATTAAAATGAAATGAGTTAACGAAATCCATACGCAACATTACAGCCACAGGAACTTGTTACTGTTGACTGTTGAGGATACAAACTGAACCAAAGGAATAGTTGGTACAAAACCAGTAGCAGAAATACGATACAGAAAACAGAACTTACATCAGCGATTCTTTCTTTCAGATCGTCATTACTCTCATTTCCTAGATCTAGATCCTCCTCTTTCAATGCCAACAATATTAACTCCGACAAAGGGGCTGGATCGCTAAGCTGTATAGCATTAAAATGAGCAAACCGACGAAGAGTTTGCTGATACATGAGCTCTTTGCTGCAAATCCAAAAAGATGGTATATACAAGTATCAGGTCTTTTTGTAACGTACAGCTAAAACCCATCAGATACAATTTAGATAGATTTCCCATATTGATACAGTAGACTATCCCTCACCAAAACATTAAATCTCAAGAACAATACCTGAGGTTCACCACATTTGCTAGATATAGATGGGTGTTATACTGAACTAAAGCAAAAACATCATCTGCCATTCCAACATATGTGCAATTCCTAACAGTCTCCAGCAGACCTAGCAAACAATAATTTCAACATAAGCTGTTACAAAGATTGGTTTAAACTTATGTTCAGAAGAATATTCATCCAGAGTAAGCTACCTGGATGGCAGCAGCTGTCAACTCCAGCAATGAGTTCCTGGACACTAGAAAGATCCGCAGTTTCCTTTGGGTTTCGTCTTTGCCTTACAATAGACCTGCATGTCCAGTAACAACATCAAGTGATATAATAATATTATGCCAAAGCAACACTGGCAGCAAACATTTTCAAGGAAATCATAGGAGTGCAAAACTTTGGTAAATAGAACGAGAATTTTGAAGAGTGATGAAACGGGAACGATTTGTTAATATGAAACTACATATCTTGTATCAGGTGAGGTCGTACCTTACTACACTCAAACTAGAAACCTTGTCAGGGAGATTATGGGATTTGGGTTGCAAAAAAGCATGTAACCGTCCAGCTGGATCTGATGAATCCGTTCTCACCATTTTATTCACAGGAACTTTCTGTGTTTTTTGTCCTAATAAATGAGAAGAGCACCATGTTTTTTATGAAGTGGAAAAGGAAATTAGAGCATGCAACGGGAAAGGCTTTAGGCTATATAAGGCATTCAAACTAGCCAAATGATAAATACCAGAAAGCAACGGAGAAACTGGAGGATCACTTCTCGAGGATGTTAACGTAGATTGAATGTATTCCACTTTCTGTAGCATGAAAATAGAAATGAATCTTATGATTAATAAAGAAATGTTTTTAACCTCCCAATGAAACATATTGCTTCAGGTTATTTTTCAAGCATACCTGCTCTTGAAAAGTCCTAGTATCATTTGCACTTCTCAGTTTTAATTCAACCTCTGACTGAATCATCTCGATAATGATTTCCTGGTTAAGAAGGCTAACCTGCAGGATAGACCAAAACATCTATTATTTGATGTATATAAGGAATTTCTTTTTCAAGCAAGTTAAGCAACAAGTACACAATCTTCTGTCGTAATAGGAATTTCTTTTCCAAGATTGTTGAACCCATATACATGAATTTGGAACTAAGCCTCAAAACTAGCATATAAGGAGGAAAGCAATAACCTCTTTCTTTGTTGGATGAATATTGATATCAACATGTTCCCGTGGCAAATTGATTGACATGTAGACAAAAGGTTTCGATGCTTTTGGCAACGTTGCAGCATAAACAATCTCAATGGCTCTTTTTAAGGCAGAGCATTCCACCAATCTATCTGTTGTAATCAATAAAATTAAAGTTCAGATAGGCTTATCAATTATAACTTTTCATTCCTACTAAGGAAAGAAAATCCTCACCATTAATGAAAAGAACCAATATGGTCTTCTTAGCAACATAGTTTGAATTGGATATGAAACCTTCCATATCAAAAGTACAACCAGAGGGGTCACAAGAGGAGACTTCTACTTTCATCAAGTTCTTTGCAACTGATACCCCATAAACAGACCTGATGGAATCAAGCCTTGAAGGCGACACGACTGAGTGAACATCCGCCTTGACAGCCCCATGCTGGTGAGAAAGCATCAAAAAGGAACTAAATCATTCGCTTCACAATTCCAAAATACCGCTTCCCAAAGAGGTAAACTAATTTAGATAGTAAGTAAACAAACCTTTCGACAAGAAAAGCTGACATTATTGTGATGAATGGCCATACGACTCAGCAAGTCTACTATTTTCCCATAATCATCAGCAGAATTTTGAAGTGTCTTCCTTCTAGCAATCATATTGTAGAACAAATTCTCCACCTAAAATTCAAAGACATGAACATGTAAAGTTACTGGTGGAATTCGCTTCTCCCGCTCTTTGCTCAACCAATTTGATAATTATTAACAACTAACCATTATCTGAGTTCCTTTGACAGCAGCACACGCCTTTGGTTCATGCTCCATGACACCATCTCTATAAGACACTCTACACAAAAATTGCAGATACAATAAAACACAGTGTTTCCACAGACTGAACAAAACAAAACATAAGTGAAACAAAACACTGTTCCAAACCTGTAACCATGAATCTGGCCTTTAGTAATTGTAGTTACAGTAACATGAGCAACATAAGTCATACTAGCCAATGCCTCTCCTCTGAATCCCATTGAGCTCAGAGAGAACAAATCCTCATACTTAGTTAGCTTCGATGTCGTATGTCTCTCGCATAGTATCGGCAAATCTTCACGCTAAACAACAAGAACAAAAACGAATCATTTCCCAGCAGAACTCGCACAAAGTTCCCAATTTCGAAACCAAAATGAGAGTGTGTAGAGAATCGTACCCTAATACCGTGACCGTCGTCTGAGACTTGAATGAGCTTCAAGCCACCGTCCTTAACAACGACGCTTATGGAAGTTGAATCGGCGTCGAGGCTGTTCTCAACGAGCTCCTTCACCGCTGAAACTGGACGCTGGATTACTTCACCAGCTGCGATACGGTTGACCACGGACTCTTCTAGGCGTTGAATCTTCGGTGGCTCTCTAGGTGCAAACGCCGTCGCCGGAGAATCTTCCTCCTCCATCTCCACCGTAAGAGACGAACCGTCGTCGATCATCTCCTCCGCAGAAAATAAAAACCTCGCGCCAGATACAAATTGGGCTCGCTTTAGGTCTGCACTGTATTTGGGCCTTTGGCCCAATTAATAAAATCCTATAAATTGAACAACGCCGTATCTTGCCCTCATCCCTAGTCTTAAAAAAAGAAAAAAAAAAAAAAAAAAAAAGGTTTTTGAAGGTTGAAACAATGACGAGGTCCAGGACGAGGACGAAGATCTCCAACCTTCCAAGGGATTTGATAGAGGAGATTATTTCTAGGGCTCCCTGGAAGTCTATGAAAGCAGTGCGATTAACTTGTAAATCTTGGAACAATATAGCCAAAAGTGAGAGCTTTACGAAGATGTACATTGGTAAAGTAACAAGAGAAAGGGAGGCCACGATGATCATGAAGGAGTCTCACGGTCTTTATTTAATGAGTCGCGTCGTCAACTTTGATCCATCTATAAAGTTTATAGGTCAACTTCGTTCCCGTAACAATCAAGTAACTATATCTAGAATTCTCCACTTTGAGGGTTTGTTGTTGTGCATCTTGCAAGAGGTTAGTAGGATTGTGGTTTGGAATCCGTATTTGGCGCAAACTAGGTGGATCAAATTCCGATACTCTCACCGTCCACGCGGATGTGATAATTTCAATTATGCTCTCGGATACCATGATAAGAAATCTTGTCGTAGCGTTATATTCTTGAGGTTTATAGATTATTATGGGAATAGACCATATGAAGTTTTTTGGTACGAAATCTATGATTTTGACTATGGTATATGGAAAACTCTTGATGTCACTCCACACTGGAGTATATATCTTGGTTCCGATTGTGTTTCTATTAAGGGAAACACTTATTGGTGTGCTAACGAAAGGAGCTCAGAAAGTCATAACAATCACATAATATGTTTTGATTTTACAAGAGAGCGATTCGGGCCGCTTCTGCCTATGCCTTCTACCATTAAGGATGGTAGATATGTGACTTTATCTTGTGTTAAAGAAGACAAGCTTGAAGCTTCATTACGGCAACACGAATCATCTGAGTTTGATATATGGATCACGACCAAGATTGAGGTTGAAATAGTGACGTGGTGCAAGTTCTTGAGAATTGATATGAGACCTAAAGTAGATTATCCACCTTGTTTCTTCATTGACGAGGAGAAGAAAATCTATATGTATTTCAGTCGAGACTATGAGGGCCCTTATCGTTTCAAAACATATATGAACATCATTGGAGAGGCTGGATACTTGAAAAAATTGGATGTTCAAAGATATGCATATGATATAGAGTTGGAGGCTGAATAATTTTATTAGACAGTAGGGTTACACTATATATAGTGTTTACACGAGTTAACTATTTACTTTAGTATTCTTTCCTTATATATCCTATACACCCCTTCAAGATGGAGGGGCATGAGTCACTCCAATCTTGTTGAAAAGCTGAACAAAACACGGACGAGGAAGTGGTTTCGTCAATGCATCCGCTAGTTGATCGTCCGTAGAGATATGGACCACCGGTAAAGCTCCTGACTTTACTTGCTCTCGAACAAAATGGAAATCAATGGCGATGTGTTTCATGCGGGAGTGGAACACTGGATTTGCACAAAGGTAAGTAGCACTCATGTTGTCACAGTAGATGACAGGCGGAGTGGGCAAGCGAACTCCAAGCTCAGTGAGTAAAGAGCATATCCACATTATTTCCAAAGTGGCATTAGCGACAGCTCTGTATTCGGATTCGGTGGAGGATCGAGTAACGCCACGCTGTTTCTTGGAACACCATGCAATAGGAGTGGTGCCGAGATAAGCAATATATGCATTCGTAGAGATCATGTCTGACTGATCACCACCCCACGTCGCATCTAAATACGCATGTAACATCAAAGGAGTACCCGGATGAAGAAGGAGACCATGTGTGACGGTACCAGCAAGATAGCGTAGTACACGTTTGACGGCCTGCCAGTGTAAAACAGTGGGTGCATGCATGAACTGAGATAAACAGTTAACTCCAAATGCAAGATCAGGACGCGTGAAAGACAGATATTGAAGACTGTCGACCACCATGCGATACTGAGCTGGATTATCAAACGGTTCTCCGGAAGTAGGTGTCAACGGTGGATGTGGTGACAAGGGTGTAGTGACAGGCTTGCAGTGCAACATATTGGTTTTAGCTAAGAGATCAATGATGTACCACTTTTGCATAAGATGTAAGCCTTGTGATGTGCGAGTAGCTTCAATACCAAGGAAATAGTGAACGTATGTGGGCGTCTTCAGAGAGAACCAACGAGCAAGTGCATCAATGAAGCCGTGAATGAGCTCTAGCCTGTTGCCGAGGTCACTAGAATATCATCGACATAAACCAGAGTGTAAATAACATCAGTACCGCTTTCGTAGATGAATACAGAAGTGTCGGCTAGCAAGTTACGAAAACCCATACAGAGCAGATACGTCTTAAGTTCTTGATACCATGCCCGCGGTGCTTGTTTGAGTCCATACAAGGACTTGTTGAGTCGACAGACATGGTGTGGACGGTATTTATCAATAAATCTCGGAGGCTGCATAACATAGACCTCTTCATTGAGCATGCCATGAAGGAAGGCATTTTTCACATCAAGCTGCTAGATCGACCAAGAGTTATTGACCACTAGTTGTAAGACAGTACGGATCGTGACAGACTTGACAACTGGACTGAACGTCTCCGAGTAATCCAGGCCATATTGTTGGTTGAAACCGCGTGCTACTAACCTCGCTTTGTACCTGTCAAGAGAACCATCAGGTAAGTACTTAAGTGTATAAATTCACTTTGTGGGAATAACATTGTGTCCTGGTTTTGGTGGAACCAGGTTGAATGTATGACGACGTATTTGAGCATTGATTTCTTCACTCATCGCATGTCTCCACTTATCATCTCGCATAGCTTGGTGTATGGTCGTAGGAATGGGATTTTTGGTGAGGATAGCGGATAAGGCAAAACGGGTATTTGGTTTGTGTATATTGTTTTTGCGACGAGTTTGCATGGGATGATGGTTAACTGGTGGTGGAGGGTCGTTTTGTGGAATCGGTGGTGAGAGTGTTGGTGGTTGTGGTGGTGTGTCAGGTTCCGGTTGCAGGTGAGGTTGCAGTGATGGAGAATGAGACGACGAGGATGAGGGTGAGTGATGTGATCGCAGGACGCGACCTCAGCCAAGAAGACCAAGACACGCCGGACGCGACCGAGACGCCTGACCAAGACGCATCGGACGCGACCAGGGCAACCTCTTCAGACGTGGCCAAGGCTCCAACGATCCTTCCCGGAGCCACCACACGTTCCAAGAGCTCAGCAAAGGCGGCCAAACAGCGGCTCAACCTATTTGTCCGAACCTACGTCCGACACCAGCCACCCAACGAAGACTCCGAAGGCTCAGTCCGCTTAGTCTTCACTCTTACCCAAGAGTGAAGACGGTCAAGTCGCTAAGCGAGGAAGTGTACTCTTTTTCCTCACTCCGGGTTTGTCCCAATGGGTTTACCGGAGGAGGTTTTAACGAGGCATGGAGCTAAACGCAAAACGCCTAAAGGCTAAGTTGCTTCACGCGCAAGGCCAAGGCGGTTATCTCTCTTTCCCTCTTATTTTTGGTTTAATTTTGAACTTGAGAATATTCTCTTTTGATCCTATGTTTATGAACGTTGGAGAGTGTTTGTGGCTAAGCGTGTTAGTCAAAAGGTGGCGATGTGTTCTCTTTGTAAAGGGGACACGTCAAAAGGACGATGTGCGGATCAAGATGAATCCGCGTGTCCTTAAGCTCCTACCTAGACCTAGCTATTTAAACTCTTCTTAAGCCCTTGTTCCTCCTTAGACTTGTATGAAAATAAAACTTTTCTCAAGAGAGATTCTTGAAACTTGTCTCACTCTTCTCTTTCTTCAATCCGGGATTGAACCTTGAGAAAACCCTAACAAGACGCGAACCGGGTTCGCCCTTGTTAGCGACCGTATCAAGAGGAGAGCCAAACCTCTTGTGTCGTCAATCGATCCATCCGTGTTTTCCCCTCACTACGTTTCCATCTGTCCTCTTTCATCTCTCTCGAGTCCCCTCGAATCATCTCAAATCATTCCGCTATCGTTTCCCTCAAAGACGTCCACCCGCTTGTCCCGCATCCGTACTGACCGATTGAACCGTTCGTGGCTTCCTGAAGTATCCCCCGAACGGCTCGTTTGAATTCCTTCAAACTCCGTCTCCATCGTTTGATTCTTCCCTAGAACCGAAGCCCAGAACCTCGGCCGTGAAAAGCTTCACCGACTGAAAGTTGGCCGTAAGTCCAAGCCGCGTCCGTACCGCGAACGTACCGAGACCGCGTCCGGCGGTCACATCAGTGAGGGTGTTGGACTCGAATGTGCAGTGGACCCACCAATTGGGCCTGTTTGTTCAGTCTGGCCCATTTGTTCGGAAGCTTCATCACTTCGTACACCACCACTATCCGGAGACAGAGTTGGTGTCGAGAGAGAGTTAGACGTCGGAGAGGAAAGAATCGTGACCGGGGGCTGAGCGTGTACGAGTGGCGGAGTGTGAACTGGTATTTGATGATGTGGGGGAGCACTTAGGTGACGAGAAAAGGAATCGGTAATGATAATAGGAGATGCCTTAGGTAGGAAGTTAGCAAAGGGAAAACTCGATTCAACAAATTGGACATGGCGAGACGTGTAAAGACATTTGGTAGCGAGATCAAGACAAAGATAGGCACTCTGTGTTAGAAAATATCCCATGAAAACACAAGGAAGAGAGCGATCCTGAAGTTTGTGATTGTTGTACGGACGGAGCCAAGGGAAACAAAGACACCCGAACACCTGAAGCTTATGATAGTTTGGCGATTGTTGAAACAGTTTAGCGTAAGGAGAGACATGACCAATTACCGGAGTTGGCATATGATTGATTAAGTACACCGCCGCAGTAAATGCATAAGGCCAATACTCTTTTGGAACCGAGGCTTGATGAAGAAGCATGAGACCTGTCTCAACGATGTGGCGGTGTTTACGCTCAGAGACACCGTTATGTTCTGGTGTATGTGGTGGCGTGGTCAGATGTGAGATTCCATGAGACACCAGGTATGAACACAAAGCAACAAACTCGCCACCGTTATCGGAGTACAACGTACCAATCTTGCTTTGAAATCGATTCTCCACCAAAGCCTTGAACGCAATAAAAGTTTCTTTCACCTGTGATTTCTGTTTCAAGGGATACATCCAGGTGTAGAGAGTGTAATGATCGACTAAGACCAAATAATACTTGAAATTATCATGTGAAACAATAGGAGACATCCAGACATCAGAATATAGATATTGAAGAGGTTTGGAGGAAGTTATAGTGTTTGTATAGAAAGGCAATTTGTGACTCTTATTGATAAGGCAATGCGAACAAGGAAAATCTTTATTTTGAGAACTAGAACAAGGTAAAGAAAATTGTGAAACAAGAGATTTTAAAATAGGTGGTGATGGATAACCGAGACGAGAGTGCCATGAAGGAAGAGGAGCTTTTGATGATGAGGAAGCAAAAAACGAAATGGGTGTGTTATTCTGAAGTGGCCACTCGTACAGCTCATTGTTAGTTCTCCCTTGGAGTAACCGGACCCACGTTCGTAGATCCTTCACCTGAAAATAAGCCGGAAAGAATTCCACAGACACTTGGTTAGCGTTGCACAAACGATAAACAGATATAAGATTTTTGGCAATAATAGGAACATAAAGAACATCTTTTAAAAGGAGGTTTTTAGAAGGAGTAAAGAGGGAGGTGGAACCAGTATGCGAGATGTTAAGTCCGGAGCCATCGGCAATGGTAACCTCTTCACCGCAATTGTATAACTGGTGGAGAGAAAGGTTGTTCAAGTCGGTCGTAAGGTGGTGAGTGGCACCCGAGTCTAGCAGCCATGGAGTGGAAGCAGGAGATGCAGCAACCATATTAGCCCTAGGTTGCCTTGGAACATGAGCCATAGATGGTGCAGACTGAGGACTGTACTGAGCAGCAGAGAGGTGCAACTGTGAACAACGTTTTGCACTATGGCCATGAACACCGCAAAGCTGACACCGGCCTTGATATCCACCACGGGATTGAGAAGGAGACGAACGTGGCTGAAACTGTTGTTGCTGCCATGTTTGGTTATGGCGAGAGGATGGACGGTACTGACCACGAGTATTACCTCTGCCACGATACTGAACCGTGTTAGTAGACATAGGAAGCGAGGATGACGAGGTGGGCACTAGTGTTTTCAGCTTGTTCTCGTGATGGAGTAATTTCTCAAGCACCTCAATAAGAGAAGGACAGCGTTCACGACCTTCAAGTTGATCAACAACGCGATTTTATTCATCCGGAAGACCCCCAAGGATCTTCTCAAGTTGATAAGAGTCATAGAACTACCAAGATGCGCCAACTGATCGAAACGTGTCGTGAGGCCTCGGAAATAATCTTCAATGGATTTATCACCCTTGATCCAATCCTTGATTTGCTGCTTCAGTTGTTGAACGTGGGAGCGACTAGAAGTGGCATAGATTGATGTAAGCGTAGACAGAATCTCAGCCGACGTGTTGGTGTTAGAGAGAAGCAGTTGAACGGAATCCAAAATAGCACCGAGCAGAGCACTATAAATGAGACGGTCTTGACGTTTCCAGATCTTGTGATCGGGATTGTCAGAAGTTACACCGGCGGTGGTAACCGTTGGAGGAGGGACAACAACAGTGTAGTCAACATATCCTGTGAGATCGTAGCCGTCAAGGAGGGCACAAACCTAGCGACTCCAAATCAATAAGTTGTTACTCTTGAGCTTGTTGATATTCGTCATATTGAAGGAGGTAAGACTCTGGGAGTTAGAGACGGCAATGGTTTTGCTGGAGGTAGCCGACATGGTGAGCGGCGGCTAAATTTTTTTTTTTTCGTGTTTAGGTATCGCAGCTCTGATACCATATAAAGTTGGAGGCTGAATAATTCTATTAGACAGTAGGGTTACATTATATATAGTGATACGATGCCCTGCAAGGCCAGCTTGGTGTCCGTTGGGGCGGCTAGCGGGAGGCTAGTGGGATCCACGGGATGGGTTGTCACAATAAAAAATTGGCTAGTGGGGTCCGCAGGATGAGTTGTCACATAAAAATCAATTTTTTTTATTGCAACAACCCATCCTGTGGACCCCACTAGCCCCCCGCTAGCTTGCCCCCATAGGCCCCAAGTTGGCCCTGCAGGGCATCGATCCTAACCCCTCACTATGGAAATGAACTATTCATCCAAATCCACCAGTAGGTTATTGGTGCGCCAGGCGTTCCTTGAACCCTGGTCCTCACCCTTTAACAACCTTCCCACAGGACAAGCTCTCACCAATTGACCTGCATCAATTGGTGACAGCTTGTCCTGTGGGAATGTTGTTAAAAGGTGGGGACCAGGGTTCGAGGAACGCCTGGCGCACCAATAACCTACTGGTGGATTTGGATGTCTACAATGAGGGGTTAGGATCGATGCCCTACAGGGCCAGCTTGGGGTCCGTTGGGACAACTAGCGGGGAGCTAGCAGGGTCCACGGATGGTCTGTTGGGGCAGCTAGCAAGGGGCTAGTGGGGTCCGTGGGACAGGTTGTCACAGAAAAGGCGTGGTGCAGGTTTTCAGGCGGTTAATCATCGGGCTACTCAGGGTTTCAGTGGTAAGTGGAGGAAGAATAAAAGGGGTACTCATGCAGATGAGAGGTTCGTGAAGAAGAACACGCATGTGGTTCATGTGGTTCCTGTTCACGTTTCAACCTCTTAGGGCGCTGTCTCGGGGAATGGTCAAGTGCAACCTAGTACAAGCGATGTGGGACATAACTTTACTGCTGATGAGCAGAAGATGCTTGATGATTTCCTGGGTCCTAATTTGGAGGAGGCTGTGACTACGGGTGATCCTTCTGTGGAGCCAATGTCGGCTCTTGCACAAGGTGCTGATAAGAGGGTGTGTAAGAATTTGTTTCCTAGTGCTGGTGACACGAGTGTAACAGACTCAGGTTCCATGGAATTGTCGTAGCAAGAGGTGCTTTTCTCTGATGATCTCAGTGACTTGTTGGGTCAAGAGTTTCCTATCAGGGACGACCATACCTTGGGTTTTATGGACACTATCATGGAGGAGCAAGGTGCGGCGTCAGAGGGGATTGCCCAAGAGGACACTCTCCTAACGGATGAGCAGATTGTGGAGGAGAGCACCGTTGAGGTGGATCTCTCTGATCAAGCTTCGGCTGAAACGGCTAGTGATGTTGTGGAGGGTGTTTCTGAGGATAAGTCATGGGGTGAAGAAGCGGGGGGAACAATGCATCCTCCACAGGCCAGACTGGTCAAGAAAAAGGGTGCTCTTACAGGTGCCACTACTAAGAAGCGGAATATGTTTTCTTTAACTTCTCCGCGAAAGAAGGTTGTCGCCAAGGGTGTTGGACTGAATGGGAAACTCGGTTCTCACCAAGGAGGAAAGCCTCCAAACCCATCGGTTGATTGATGTGTTTAGTAAGTAAAGGGTGGCAAGGGGATGACGACGCTGGTTACCTCACTTGGTGCTGGTCTTTCTTTCGGAAGCAAGCTTTGATTTGGTCTTCTTTGTTTTCTTTGTTTTCTTTGGTTTCTCATATGTTATTTCCATGGAATAAGTTATCAACGGATGCTCTGTATGGTTGTAGTTGTCTCTCGTTTTGGTTTTTAATTGTGTTTTTAGCTTGTACTATTTTGGGTTGTACCCGATGTATCTCTTTTCTACAGTAATAATAAATCCTTGTTGGCCCTTATCTTGGTGCACCGTTTCTCTCCTTTTCTTGTTTCCGCGTTAGGTTTATTATGGTTTAATTCAGCATTTGGTTACTGTTATTAGATGGGGGTCGAGTTTTGGGCTCTTATGGGGCCTGCTGATCTTTCTCTCGACATTAAAGGGTGTTTATCACCTAAGTATGGTTCTATCTTCGTTTGGTAAGGTCTTTAGTAGCCGGATGATTTCATTCTTGTCGGTATTATTCGGTATGTTGGGTTACGGATGTCCAATGTATTTTGGGTGGCTTTTTTTTTGGGCCTCTTGTATTGAATATAATGTCAGTATGCCCCACTATCATATTTATAGTCCCCTGGGTTTTTTGGGATGCCTTGGAATAATGGGTATTGTGCAAGCGGTTTTTGAGCTTTTTTATATTTTCATCTTCTCAAGGGTGGGAGGAGGTGAACTTGGGTGTTTTTACCCCCATAAACTTATACTTGTTCCATGAATATTGTGAGTTGGAATTGTCAAGGCCTGGGTAATAAGGCCACAATTGGTAACCTTCGGGATTTATGGACCAAACATCGGCCAGAATTTTTATTCCTCATGGAAACCAAACAACCTTCTATTATTTTGGAAAAGTTTGTTGGTCATTTTGGATATAAAAATTTGAAAACAGTTGATCATATTGGTTGTAGTGGTGGTATGGCTCTTTTTTATAATCAAGATGAATTTCAGGTCTCAATTTTATTTGAGTCCAACAGATTAATTGACATTGAGGCGGTCTTCAAAGGTCGGATAATTCATTTAACTTTCGTTTATGGTGATCCAGTCCCTAAGAATTGTGATTTGGTTTGGGAACGTCTCTTAAGAATTAGTTCCACTCAGTCCACTCCTTGGTTTGTGGTTGGTGACTTTAATGAGCTGACAGGAAACCATGAAAAGCGTGGTGGAAAGTTACGTCATCCTTCATCTTTTCTTTCTTTTAATGGAATGATTCAGGACTGTGGCTTTTTGGAGTTTTCCTATCTTGGTGATTGTTTGTCTTGGAGGGGTTGGCGTGATAAAAAACTATATGTTGTCAGTTGGACAGGGCTTTAGGGAATGAGGATTGGCATGATTTGTTCTCGGACACTGTGAAAAAGTATTTGCCAATAATAGCCTATGATCATAAGCCTCTAGTGGTTAATATTGGTGCTAAAAGGCTGCGGGGGAAAATGAGTTCTATGTTTAACCGCCGCTGGATTGGTAAGACGGGGCTGATGGATGCGATTACATCAGGGTGGGACGGGGATTTGGTCCAGGGTTTGGATAATTTTGTGCATAAAATTGTGAATTCTCGAAAGGCGATCTCTCAGTGGCGTAAATCCCAAGTTCCATTCGGTAGGGAAACCATTGAGGATTTAAAACAACAGTTAGATGTGGCTCTGGCGGATGATTCAATTCCTCCCTCTACAATCTCGGATCTACAGAATCGTTTACGTCAGGCGTATGGGGATGAAGAGATTTATTGGTATCAAAAGAGTCAGAATAAATGGATGAGATTGGGGGATAAAAATTCAAAGTATTTTCATGCCCTAAAAAGCAGAGACGAGCTCGTAATCGGATTACTGGTTTGTTTACTAAGGATAACACCTGGTCGACTGAGGATGTGGATATTTGTAATACTACGGTATCGTATTTTGAGGATTTGTTTACTTCAATAAACACGGTCAATTTTGAGGAGGTCCTAAGGGAGGTCAATACAGTTATTACGGCCGAGGATAATGAGTGGCTCACAGGTCCCACAACGGAGGCTGAGGTCAAGTCAGCCTTATTTATGATGCATCCAGATAAAGCCCCTGGCCCAGACGGGATGACAGCTTTGTTTTACCAAAAAGCATGGAGTATAGTTAAGACGGACCTTGTCGGTTTGGTCAATAGGTTTTTTGTGGAGGGAGTCTTTGACAAGGGCCTAAATCGAACTCATATTTGCCTTATTCCAAAGGTGGCCAAGCCAACTCGAATGGCAGAATTACGTCAGATTAGCCTGTGTAACGTTGGATATAAGATTATTTCTAAGATATTATGTCAACGGCTTAAGAAGGTTTTACCTGGTCTTATTTCTGAGACTCAATCGGTGTTTATTCTTGGCTTGCTCAAGAGATGTCTCAGATAATATCCTTATTGCTCAAGGATGTTTCATGGCTTACGCAAAAACCCGTCTTGTAAAGGGAAATTTATGGCCATAAAAACAGACATGAGCAAGGCATACAATAGGGTCGAGTGGGATTCTGTGGCAGCTTTATTACATAAGATGGGGTTGCAGAGACATGGGTTTCATGGATAATGTTTTGTGTCACTTCGGTTGAGTATAAAGTTCTTCTCAATGGCCAGCCGAATGGTTTGATAGTTTCACAGAGGGGGTTACGACAAGGTGATCCTTTATCTCCTTATTTGTTCATTTTATGCACAGAGGTTTTAATTGCTAATATAAGGAAAGCAGAGAGTGATAAGCTTATTACAGGATAAAAGTGGCGAATAAATGCCCGCCTATTACGCATTTGTTGTTTGCCGATGATAGTCTTTTTCTGTAAGGCGGACAGAGATCAATGTCGGGTTATTTTAGATATCCTACAACAGTATGAATCTGTATCGAGCCAACAAATAAAATTTTCTAAGTCCTTGGTACAGTTTGGTCACAAAATTGATGAGCTAACAAAAGCAGAGCTGCAGGATGTTCTTGGGATCACAAATTTGGGTGGTATGGGGTCATATCTAGGTTTACCCGAAAGTTTGGGTGGGGCTAAAGCCAAGGTCTTCTCATTTGTCCGAGAACGGATTCAGAGTCGGACGAATGGTTGGACAGCAAATTTGCTTTCGAAAGGGGGAAGGAAAGTGATGATTAAATATGTTGCTACTGCTGTTCCGACATTCGTGATGTCTTGTTTTCGGTTACCAAAAACAATTACATCAAAACTTACCAGTGCAATGGCAAATTTTTGGTAGAGTACTAATGGTCAGTCGGGGGGCATGCATTGGCTTGCCTGGGAAAAATTATGTGTTAGTAAAAAGCTGGGTGGACTCGATTTTAGGAATGTGGATGATTTTAATTCGGCCTTACTGGCCAAGCATCTATGGCGTCTGATTGACGTTTCGGACTCACTGTTTGCCAGGGTTTTTAAAAGTAGGTACTATATGAACACGCATCCGTTGGATCCAATTAGGTCATACTCTCCCTCGTATGGATGGAAGAGTATATGTTCCGCTCGCTCTCTTGGTTAATAAAGGACTTATTAAACGGGTTGGCTCCGGGGACACCATTTCCATATGGTCTGATCCTTGGGTACCAGCTCAATTCCTGAGACCAGCTTTAAGTAAGGGCCTGGTAAAGGACCCTTCTCTTCAAATGAATCTGTTAATTGATCAATAGACAAACACTTGGCGTATGGATACGCTTAATGAGCATTTTGATCCACTAGATGTTGCATTGATAAGGGCTATACCATTGGGTGGTAACCAAAAGGATGATCATTTTGGTTGGCATTTCACGAAAACTGGGATGTATACAGTTAAATCAGGCTATCACACTGCACGTAATGATGTAACTCGGACTTTTGCGGCCACTGGTTCTGGCCCGGAAATTACCTCCCTCCTCGCTAGTGTTTGGAGGGTTTGTTTCCCTCCTAAAATTCAACATTATGTGTGGCAGGTTATATCTGGATGTATTTTGGTTTTGGTAAACTTGGGACGACGGGGTATTGCTTGTGATTTAGGATGTGTACGGTGTGGTGTGGATGCGGAAACAATAAACCATGCACTTTTTGTTTGCCCTCCGGCCCGTCAGGTTTAGGCTCTAGCACACGTGCCGGTGGGGCCAATTTCCTTCCTGACGGATTCAGTGTATGCAAATGTTGATCAGTTTTTAGGGCAGCAGAATCCTGGGGCTCATGTTGCGGCTTTTCCTTGGCTTATGTGGTATATTTGGAAAGAAAGGAATGCACGCGTTTTTGAAAATATTGTGGAGCGGCCGGAGGATATTGTTATGGTAGCAGAGGGTGAAGCATCAGCGTGGCAGCAGGAACATGCAGAGGTCGATTTGGAGACCTATCCCACTATCCCTGTAGTTTCAGGGATACCAGTTAGGGTGGCTACTGCTTCCCTCCCTACGGTTTTTTGGGATATCGTTGCTTTATAGATGGATCCTGGAAAGCAGGTGATCCGTTTGCAGGTGCGGGATAGTGTTGTATCTCGTTCCAGACTGCGTCACCGATTTTGGGAGCCAAGAATTTCCGGCGAAGTTTATCTCCATTACATGCTGAAGTTGAAGCGTTCCTTTGGGCGATGCGCTGCATGATCAGCCATAATTTCATAGAGGTGGCTTTCTATACAGACTGTTCAGATTTGGTAAAGATGGTGTCTTCTCCTTCCGACTAGCCAGCGTTCTCGGCGTACCTTGACGACATCAAGATTGATAGAGAGGAATTTTCTTCTTTCTCTTTATCTTTAGTTTCTAGAAATGCTAATGTAAGTGTAGATTCTTTGGCACGCCAAGCGCGTACATCTCTGCATCAAGATTTGTTTGTAAACAATTTCCTTCCCAATTAGCTCGTTTAAGCTGATCTTTCGTTGAAAAAAAAAATATTGGACTTCCAAACTAATTTAGAAACCCAAAAGTTACCCGACGTCGTTTTATTGGCTCAATACAGCCTATACAGGAATAGATGGAGAGATGAGATAGAGTTCTCCTAGTTTCAAAATACGGATAATTCTGGAAATTTCCACAAATTACGGGTCCAATTGGAAAATAAATAATAACGCGTATCTATCTTCTCTTCTCTTCGTCTTCATCAAAACAAAACACAATTCAAAAACAACCTACGAGAAAAAAACAAAAATCAAATCTCTCCGCTCTGTTTAACATCTTCACCGACTGTGAACATTTGTGTTCCTCTCTCGTTTCCAAATAAAGTTTACATTTTTTTTATAAAAATAATCACTTTTTGTGTGATCTACAATTTGTGTGGTCGTGATAATCAATGACGGAACCGGAGCGATTAGGAGGAATCTCCCTGAGTTTCCCGGCGAATGAGGAAGATAACGTAATTACATCATCACCAAAGACTCTTCCCCGGAGACTCCGTCGTCGTCTTCTCGAACCCAAGAGTCCTGTCTCCGCCGAAGAGATCGATTCCAAACTCAAAGAAGCTGATCTCCGTCGTCAGGTAATTTTAAAGTTTGAAACTTTACGTCCTTGATGGGTTGTGTAAACAGAACGGATTTTGAAAAAAAGATCGATACTTTATGGAAATTTTGCAGCAATACTATGAGTCATTATCGAGTAAAGCACGACCTAAGATGAGAAGTCCGAGATCAGGTAGTATAGAGGAGCTTAGTCAGAGACTTGAATCAAAGCTTAATGCTGCTGAACAAAAGAGGTAAGAATGAGTCTATTTTTTTGGTGATTTTGGTGGTTTGAAACAATAGAGGATGAAATGTGAGGATTTAATCAATTGATAGGTTAAGTATTCTGGAGAAGGAAGTGGCTCGTTTGGCAAAGATGGATGAAGCTAGACAAGCTGCGAAGAACGGACTTGAGCAACGGGTTGTGAAAGAGCGTGATGAGTTAGAGACTAAGGTTGAAGAAAGGGTTTTAAAGGCAGAGAAGAATAGGATGCTTCTTTTTAAAGCTATGGCACAACGGAGAGCGGCCAAGAGACAACGAGCTGCGCAGAGTTTGATGCAGAAAGCTATTCAGGAGAAGAGGTATAAGGAGAGTGTGCGTGCAGCGATTTATCAGAAAAGAGCAGCTGCTGAGAGTAAACGGATGGGGATTCTTGAAGCGGAAAGGAGAAGAGCGAACGCTAGATTGACACGTGTGTTTGGTGCTGCTAGTTCTGTGCAGAATCAGAAGGAAGCTGAAAGAAGGAAAATGAAGGACCGTTTAGAAGAGAGGCTTCAAAGGGTATGTTAATACATTCAAGCCGTTTCTTATGGAAGACCATAATGTAATTGGCCATAATTATCATTGTTGTTGTGGCATTTGTTAGGCCAAGAAACTGAAAGCGCAATATATGAGGCGAAGGAGAGGAATGGACAGTTGTTTATCTTCAAGATCAGAAACATTGCGAAAGAACCAAGTGCATCTTGTGAGGATGTTAGAAAGGTAAGTATATTTCCCTGTAAATTTTTGTAAGATGTTTTACTCTCTTACCTTGATGGTCTGATGATTGTCCTTATTAATCTCAGATGCTGGAGGAGGTTTACAAAATACAAGAAGTCTACTTATGGCTTGGCTAGTGCCTATCACGGCCTCGGGATCAATAAAAAATCCATTGAGTCTGTGCCGTTTGAGCATTTTGCCATTCAAATGAACTCAGTTTCTGTTATTCAAACAGTGAAAGAATTGCTTGATCGCTTGGAGATCCGACTCACTCTATCTCAGGCATCCAATGTGGAGAATATTAATCATCTTCTTAAACACATCTTTCCCCCTGCTCGAAGAGGAAACTCGCCCAGTTCCATGAGTAAAGGCGAGAAAAATTCACCCAATTCCAAGAAGACAGGATATCAAAAACTCAAAAAGATTGTGAGATATCCGGCTAGAATTTTTCTTTGTGCCTACATGATCAAGCAACATCCCGGTGCAATTTTTAGAGAAAGAGGTGAACATGAGATTGCGCTAGTGGAATCTGCAACTTCTCTTATTCGGGAGTTTGAACTGTTGGTGAAAATTATATTGGAAGGACCAGAATGTACTCTCCCGGACAATGTGTCTTTCGTAGCTCCACGTCCGAAAAAATTCAGATCTCAGCTACAAGCATTTGATAAAGCTTGGTGCTCTTATCTGGAGGGATTTGTCGTTTGGAAAATTAACGATGCTAAGCTTCTTGAAAAAGATATAGCCACAACTCAGGAGCCAGAGCTGTCTGCGGTATCAAAACATACTTCCTCTCCCAAAATAGTAGACAGTGGCGTGAATCTGAAGCCGGTATTTCCCATTCCCCTCTTTTGCATTTACCTTAGCAGACCATGTAATGCCAGAAGCTTAAAAGGAAAAGTATGACTTATCTTTCTTTTTTTGCAGCGGAAGGCATCTCCTCCAACTAATCGGGCTTTATTCTCTGAAACTGATGGAGAACGAGAATCAAAAGCACCTGCAGGTTCGCATCTTCCATCTTCATCTTCCCCGGGCTCGTCAAATTTGTCCCCCTCTTTGAACAGTGGTAATATATTCAATCTGGATAACCTTTAAAGCTCGCTAGATAATCTGGCAAGCCTTCAACCTAACACAAGTTTTACCTAGCAGGAAGCGAGGGCATTTCTACTCCAAACGTGGCAGCTAATAGCTTTGATGCAGCATTGGCTAGTGAGAACGAAGTAATCGTAAATGAAATTGTCCATGACAATAGCAGTAGTTTTGCTGGTAGCTTCGACACTAACACTGGGGATACAAGCAACATTCAGGTTCATAAATATAAGTCTATAGGGCTTTTGTGATATGTGCTGACTTCCACTATTCTGATTCGTTAAGTTGCACTCGAATATTATCGACTTGACTCATATTTTTTCACTTTCTTGATATCCCAGGTGAGGGTTAAGGAGACAATGGAAAAGGCTTTCTGGGATGGTGTCATGGAATCCATGAAACAGTCGCAGCCAGACTTCAGCTGGGTTATAAAACTCATGAACGAAGTTAGGGATGAACTCTGTGAGATATCTCCCAAAGATTGGAGACAAGAGATTGTTCAAACTATTGATACGGATGTGCTGTCACAGGTAGTTCTTACTACAGTCTTGTCTTAAGTATTGGTACAAAAGATATGTTATGTACTTAATGTGTTCTTCTCTTGGTATGATTTAGTTACTAGCTTCTGGAAATGTCGACATGGGTTATCTTGGAAATATTCTAGAGTTTTCCCTTGGCATTTTGCTGAAACTCTCTGCTCCAGCAAGTGAAGAGGAAATCAGGACTACTCACCATAAATTAATGACAGAACTTGGAGAGATCGTTCCAACTGAAGGCCAGTCAAATTCTTCATACGCCATCTTAATGGTTAAGGGGCTACGCTTTGTCTTGCAGCAGATTCAGGTATGCACATTTTGTACTTTTCGTACTTCGTGGACAATGTAATTGATCGTTCTATGCTTTCTGGACGTGTACTATGAACTAGAAACTTGTAGATGGGTATATTTCTAGAACTTTACTGAATAGAGAATAGGGCAAGGTTCGCAAGTAGCTACCAACTTTCGAATATAATGTTACCATAATCTCCACAAGCATAACTGTAATAAACTTCCCTTTTCATGTAGTGCACTGTGTTAACCACCACTGCTAATTTCTTTGAAGTTTTTTGTACCCTCTGAATAAATGCAATACAGACCTAGGGAATAAATCTGGTAGTGCACTTTCACGTCATATGTCCTTTTACTTACAGATTCTGAAGAAGGAAATCAGCAAATCTCGTTTGAAACTCTTGGAGCCGCTTCTCAAAGGACCTGCTGGTCTGGAATATCTGAAGAAGTCATTTTCTAGTCGGCATGGTTCCCCAGACCAAGCTTCTTCCTCGCTACCATTGACAAAGCGTTGGCTTTTAAGTGTTCGAGGAGAGGTAGAGAGGGAGTGGAAAGAACACAAAGATGCTCTTTCTGCTGTCACAAACAACCACTCTGGATCATCAGGCCTCCCTTCGACCACCATGCGAACTGGAGGCAATGTCTCCTCTGTTTCAAAAGTCCATAACCCTTCGTCTCCATTTCCAGGTTTGGTGTCAATCTGTCTACTTTATTTATCTTAATGGGAAATTTTCTTCCCTAAGATCTCATTTTAGCTAACACAAACCAACTGGTTTAATCATTTTATCATATATGATATGCAAGTGATGGTTTAATAAGTTACTACTCCAGATTTGGCTATTTAAGGATACTAGACGATGCTTCTATGACAATTTGGGGAATCCACCTTGGTCATTTGTTGTTCTTTGTAATCATAGTTGCATGCTGGTGATTTTCTGTACAGGAATTGAACTGTCAGAGTGCAAGGGAGAAACTGTGGATCTTCTTGTTCGCCTCGGCCTATTAAAATTGGTGAGCGAAATCGGTGGTCTTACTGTAGAAACTGTCCCTGAAACATTTCAACTTAACCTCTCTAGGCTGAGAGCCATTCAATCCCAAATCCAGAAAATCACTTTAGTCTCCATCAGGTCAGTAATGACAAAACCTACCTCTTGATTTCACAGTTATGATTATAAAAGCATCCTGTTAACCGCTCTATTTCTTTCTCTTAGTGTATTGATCCTTCAGCAAACACTTTTAAGCGATAACTCAACCCCGATTGACATGGAGACCATTACATGGACTTGCATAAACCGGCTTTACGAGATGCTTGATGCAAAACCTGATGCGGGTCTTTCAGAAATCATGGAGACACTCTCAGAGCTTCTTGATTCGAATGATGCAGAGACAAAGAAACAAGTACTTGCAAACATGCTTCTGAAAAGCTTACAAGCAGGAGATGCAGTATTCACACATGTATCACAGACCATATACCTAGCCATTCGAGCCGCGGTTTTGGCAGGAAACAACACAAAGAGAAAGCAGTTGGTGGAAACAATGCTAAGAAAGATCGGAGCAGCTTCTCTCTCGGACAAGGTCACAGGTTTCCGACGTTCTTGTTCTTGTGGCAACAGTGTCACGTTCTGTTCATGGATTGTGGTATGAAGAATTGCTGAAGAAACCAAACTAAATATAAGAGTGTGGATCAGTGGACCAGTGTGGTTTATCTATGGCTGGGTCTAAGATTTAAAGTGTTTGTAGATAGGACTCATAACAACACACCACGTTTGTATTTATAACACTATTAGCTGTGATAATAACAACACACCAAGTGTAATAAACTGTACGAACAAGTATTCCGGTTTTTATATCTATTGCGATTTATTTCGAATTAAACCGAGTCTAATTTCAATTTGAATCCAGTTCGATTATTTTGGGGCTGACACCATTTAAATTGATTCTTTAGTGACAATACGAACAAAGTGCTGTTAAGGGAAAATGTCCCTACAGAGAGTTACTGACTAAAGAACTAAAGGTAAAACAAAAGCTGTTCTATACAGTGTACAGTATTTGATTATTTGAAGCCAACTGAATATAAAAGAAAAAAAAAAGTTAAAGAAATAAATAAACAAAAGAAGACAGTTCAGCTTTCTGAAAAAATTATTTGAATTTTCTTCTGTGTACTACTACTACAGAACTTAGGCTTTGAATGGGGAGTGGAGAAATAGGTGGTTCTTCAGTCCAAGTGGTTCCTCCATTTATGTTTTCCCATTCATCACCTGCAAAAACAAAAATCAAAAAAAGTGAAGGAAACACATATAGATAAGGATTTCTTGTCTTCTAGTAACAAAAGTGAATGAATCACATGAACCATTTTTATCTAGATATGGGAGGGGGTTCAAGTGGTCCAATAGTACAAATTATTGTATAAAATAAAATAATACAAAATTCACATGTTGGACAATGACGAACAGAATGCAAAATTTTTTTTCCTATAAATCTAATACTCACATCTTTCTTCATCACAACAACAAGAAAGATAGATAAAAAAAAAAGGAAGAGATTCCAAACTTCTTCTAGTGAAGCTGTAACAGTGTAAGGTATATATAATTTTTTTTTTCTTTCAAACATATATACATTATATTATGTTATAATGTTTATATTAAATTTATATTAGTTATGATGTTTAATTAAATTAATAATTATGTTGATGTAGTTAGTTTTTCTTTAGTAAATGAAAAGTTTCATACATTTATGCTTTTGACTAGGTTAGTTATAATGTTAATTAATTATAATGTTGGGATGTTTTTAGTTATTAATTAATAAGGAATCAATGGAATTTAAATTTTTTTATACATGGCTCATAACCTGTAATTTATATATATATATATTAAAAGTATCTCTATATATGTGAACATAAATTTAAATTTTTATAATTATTTGAAAAGTATATATGTTAATTTCCCTTACATAAACATACATACATTATAATAATCAAGTATATTGTTTAATTTAACTAAGTTAATAGTAATGCTGTTGTAGTTAATTTTTTTTACTTATGTGAAAGAAATGCTAGTAAATTTTTTAATAATATATATCATGTTTTGTAATTATGTTTTTATTTTATAACATAGAGATTTAACAGTTTTGTAATTAATTTTTTATTTTATAAAATAGAGATCTAAGTAGGTTAATAAGACAATATTATGAATAAAAATTTAATAGCAAATAAGGTTTGTAAACTTTTAGTGAGCAAAAGTTATAATTGTATATGTATAATATTTTTATGTTTTTGACTAAGGTTTATAATTGTATAAGTATAATATTATTAATGTTTATACCATCGACATATATTATATAAGATTTATGATTCATGTCTACACACTAATGTAATACAAAATTATAAAAAACTCAAATTTATTATGTAAAAATAATTAATAGTCACATAATACAATAGTTTAATAAATTTTTGTCATATATAACTAAAATATATACTGATTATAGTAAACTGATTTTTTTTTTACAACTGTAGATATGACATCTAATCGTCGACGAAACACAAGTTCTTTTGTACAAGCAGCTGAAAACTTTCCAACCGAAACATCAGCACGGGTAAAATATTTTATCTTAATTTATTTAAATATAGTTTTTTATAATTATGTGAATATATAATAATTTGTTCTAAAAAATATTGTAGAATGGAGCCAATTTCAAATGGACTCCTAGCAGTCTTTTTAGATTACTTGAGTTATATGATCAAGCAGCTGCGATGAATAATTATCGTATAGAAGATCCCACTCCTTTTGCAAAACAGTTTATGGTTGAAAAGTTTAACCAGGAGTTCGATTTAGAAATAAATTATAAGTTTTTCAAAGAAAAACTTGATAATATGAAAAAAAAAATACAAGAAGTATCGAGAGCTTATGGGATCAACTGGTATCACGGTTGATCCTATTACATCCGTGATTAATGCATCTGAGTCATGGTGGAAAGATCGTGAAGTAAGTTTTCATAATCTTTATCACAACTCAAATATATTAACATAATTAAAATAACCAAATATTCTGAAATATTTGTTTTATAATAATATTCATAGGTATGTAAGATTGTACATGCATTTAGACGAAAGCCGCCACAAGGGTGGGAAATCATGGAACGTTGCTTCCAATTATATAATGTTCAATCCCAAGCTCAATACTCTGTCAACCAAAGAAGAGAAGAAATGATGAATGAAGGCACAACTAATAATGAAGATCAGCTGTACCGAGAAACATACGATGGTGAAATGTCTGATAGTCAAGATGCAGAGATACAAGAAAATGAAGAAGTGTATCGCGTTAACATTACCGATGAAACGCGTCCTTCAAATGAGTTTATTCAGGCACATAGGCGTCATAGTTCTGTGACGGTTGATCCGATTCAAATTCCTAGTTCCAGAGTTCAACAACGAGGACAAGGAAGACGAGGAAGTATGTTACAAAGATCTGCAAGAAATTATGGAGTCGTACATGGGAGTGGTTCACGAGGAAGTAAAAAGAAGCAGTCATTTGAGACCACCCTAACCGATACAATGACCAGATTTAGGGAGTTCCAACGTCAAAGTTTACAACAGTTACGCCCAAATTCATTCGACCAAGATGATTACGACGGCTTTGATGAGGCTGCAAAGATATTGGAATCAATGGAGCTTCCAAGTGATACAAAATTTTATTGGGCGTGCGTTGACGAATTAGGAGGAGACCCATTCTATCGTAAGTATTTCATTGATAGAGCTGAAAAACCTTTTGAAGAAAAGATAAATTTCTTACAAGCTTTAACTGGATATACACGTTATGATGAGTTTGTGGGAAAGCGGTTAACGTCGAGAAGAAATTTTGGGAGTCCAAGTGCAAGTGGTTTTCATTCAGGTAGTCCATCTTCTGGTGGTAATAATTCATGGGGGCAGACTTCAAATGTCCAATGGGGTCAACAACCACGTCCTCAACAATGGGGTACACCACCAAGTGCTCAGCAATGGGGTACACCACCAAGTGCTCAGCAATGGGGTACACCACCAAATGCTCAGCAATGGGGTCAACAACCACGTCCTCAACAATGGGGTACACCACCAAGTGTACAACAATGGGAAACACAACCAAATAGTCACCAGTGGGGTACATCACCAAATGTTTCACAATGGGGAGCGTATCAAAATACACAACAATTGAATTCACCTACACAGTGGGGTTCATCATCAAATGATCAACAATGGGGATCATCATCAAATATTTCACAATGGCCTCCTCAAACAAATGTTCAGCATGGATTCTCATTAGAAACTCAAACTGAAACTCAAACTGAAACCACAACACCAAGGCCAATACCACGAACACGTAAATCTGGAGGATTATTCAACATTTGGGGAACCCATCAGGGGCCAAATTTAAATGAAACTCACCAAAATGATTCTGACGATGAAGCATAATATCTCTAGTTCTTTGCTATTAATAATGTTGCATTGTTTTTATTTATGTTTCTGTATTATCTTTTACTTACTATGTGTACTTGAATCATGTCTTTCAGTTTCTTATCAATTCTTTGTTTTCATCAAATATAGGCTTTTCGTATATGTCAATTGCGGTCACAAGGAATTCAATTTTTAAGTTACGAAGAGAGAACTGAGTTATGGAATCTGGAGAATGCACAATTTGAAGAGTTAATAATTCAACCAGCATTGAGTTATTACAATCGATATTTTGAAAGAGGACAAGTACAAACAGATGGTGGATTGAGGTGGAGAAATATTTGGCATCGATTACAAGAAGATCATGCTGCTTGTCTTCAGTTACTACGGATGTCACTTGATTGTTTCAGAACATTGTGTCACCAACTAGAAACAACTTATGGATTAAAACCAACACTGAATGTAGGCATTGAAGAGAGTGTTGCAATGTTTTTACGGATATGTGGACACAACGAAGTCCAACGAGATGTTGGTCTAAGATTTGGGAGAAATCAAGAAACCGTAAAGAGAAAATTTTATGAAGTGCTTAGAGCGACTGAGTTACTTGCTTGTGATTATATCAAAACACCAACAAGGCAAGAACTACACAGGATTCCGGACAGGCTAATGGATGGAAAATATTGGCCATTTTTTAGTGGGTTTGTTGGAGCAATGGATGGTGTTCATGTGTGTGTTAAGGTCACTCCTGATTTACAAGGAATGTATTGGAGTCGACATGATAGAACATCGTTTAACATCATGGCAATATGTGATTTAAATATGTTTGGAATGGAGCACCAGGATCTTGTCATGATACAGCAGAACTGTACAGCAGTTCTGTATACAGCAGTTCAATATATATTTAAAATATATTGTTTTGAGCCATCGTACAGAACTGCTGTATCATGACAAGATCTTGGTGCTCCATTCCAAACATATTTAAATCACATATTGCCATGATGTTAAATGATGTTCTATCATGTCGACTCCAATACATTCCTTGTAAATCAGGAGTGACCTTAACACACACATGAACACCATCCATTGCTCCAACAAACCCACTAAAAAATGGCCAATATTTTCCATCCATTAGCCTGTCCGGAATCCTGTGTAGTTCTTGCCTTGTTGGTGTTTTGATATAATCACAAGCAAGTAACTCAGTCGCTCTAAGCACTTCATAAAATTTTCTCTTTACGGTTTCTTGATTTCTCCCAAATCTTAGACCAACATCTCGTTGGACTTCGTTGTGTCCACATATCCGTAAAAACATTGCAACACTCTCTTCAATGCCTACATTCAGTGTTGGTTTTAATCCATAAGTTGTTTCTAGTTGGTGACACAATGTTCTGAAACAATCAAGTGACATCCGTAGTAACTGAAGACAAGCAGCATGATCTTCTTGTAATCGATGCCAAATATTTCTCCACCTCAATCCACCATCTGTTTGTACTTGTCCTCTTTCAAAATATCGATTGTAATAACTCAATGCTGGTTGAATTATTAACTCTTCAAATTGTGCATTCTCCAGATTCCATAACTCAGTTCTCTCTTCGTAACTTAAAAATTGAATTCCTTGTGACCGCAATTGACATATACGAAAAGCCTATATTTGATGAAAACAAAGAATTGATAAGAAACTGAAAGACATGATTCAAGTACACATAGTAAGTAAAAGATAATACAGAAACATAAATAAAAACAATGCAACATTATTAATAGCAAAGAACTAGAGATATTATGCTTCATCGTCAGAATCATTTTGGTGAGTTTCATTTAAATTTGGCCCCTGATGGGTTCCCCAAATGTTGAATAATCCTCCAGATTTACGTGTTCGTGGTATTGGCCTTGGTGTTGTGGTTTCAGTTTGAGTTTCAGTTTGAGTTTCTAATGAGAATCCATGCTGAACATTTGTTTGAGGAGGCCATTGTGAAATATTTGATGATGATCCCCATTGTTGATCATTTGATGATGAACCCCACTGTGTAGGTGAATTCAATTGTTGTGTATTTTGATACGCTCCCCATTGTGAAACATTTGGTGATGTACCCCACTGGTGACTATTTGGTTGTGTTTCCCATTGTTGTACACTTGGTGGTGTACCCCATTGTTGAGGACGTGGTTGTTGACCCCATTGCTGAGCATTTGGTGGTGTACCCCATTGCTGAGCACTTGGTGGTGTACCCCATTGTTGAGGACGTGGTTGTTGACCCCATTGGACATTTGAAGTCTGCCCCCATGAATTATTACCACCAGAAGATGGACTACCTGAATGAAAACCACTTGCACTTGGACTCCCAAAATTTCTTCTCGACGTTAACCGCTTTCCCACAAACTCATCATAACGTGTATATCCAGTTAAAGCTTGTAAGAAATTTATCTTTTCTTCAAAAGGTTTTTCAGCTCTATCAATGAAATACTTACGATAGAATGGGTCTCCTCCTAATTCGTCAACGCACGCCCAATAAAATTTTGTATCACTTGGAAGCTCCATTGATTCCAATATCTTTGCAGCCTCATCAAAGCCGTCGTAATCATCTTGGTCGAATGAATTTGGGCGTAATTATTGTAAACTTTGACGTTGGAACTCCCTAAATCCGGTCATTGTATCGGTTAGGGTGGTCTCAAATGACTGCTTCTTTTTACTTCCTCGTGAACCACTCCCATGTACGACTCCAGAATTTCTTGCAGATCTTTGTAACATACTTCCTCGTCTTCCTTGTCCTCGTTGTTGAACTCTGGAACTAGGAATTTGAATCGGATCAACCGTCACAGAACTATGACGCCTATGTGCCTGAATAAACTCATTTGAAGGACGCGTTTCATCGGTAATGTTAACGCGATACACTTCTTCATTTTCTTGTATCTCTGCATCTTGACTATCAGACATTTCACCATCGTATGTTTCTCGGTACAGCCGATCTTCATTATTAGTTGTGCCTTCATTCATCATTTCTTCTCTTCTTTGGTTGACAGAGTATTGAGCTTGGGATTGAACATTATATAATTGGAAGCAACGTTCCATGATTTCCCACCCTTGTGGCGGCTTTCGTCTAAATGCATGTACAATCTTACATACCTATGAATATTATTATAAAACAAATATTTCAGAATATTTGGTTATTTTAATTATGTTAATATATTTGAGTTGTGATAAAGATTATGAAAACTTACTTCACGATCTTTCCACCATGACTCAGATGCATTAATCACGGATGTAATAGGATCAACCGTGATACCAGTTGATCCCATAAGCTCTCGATACTTCTTGTATTTTTTTTTCATATTATCAAGTTTTTCTTTGAAAAACTTATAATTTATTTCTAAATCGAACTCCTGGTTAAACTTTTCAACCATAAACTGTTTTGCAAAAGGAGTGGGATCTTCTATACGATAATTATTCATCGCAGCTGCTTGATCATATAACTCAAGTAATCTAAAAAGACTGCTAGGAGTCCATTTGAAATTGGCTCCATTCTACAATATTTTTTAGAACAAATTATTATATATTCACGTAATTATAAAAAACTATATTTAAATAAATTAAGATAAAATATTTTACCCGTGCTGATGTTTCGGTTGGAAAGTTTTCAGCTGCTTGTACAGAAGAATTTGTGTTTCGTCGACGATTAGATGTCATATCTACAGTTGTAAAAAAAAATCAGTTTACTATAATCAGTATATATTTTAGTTATATATGACAAAAATTTATTAAAATATTGTATTATGTGACTATTAATTATTTTTACATAATAAATTTGAGTTTTTTATAATTTTGTATTACATTAGTGTGTAGACATGAATCATAAATCTTATATAATATATGTCGATGGTATAAACATTAATAATATTATACTTATACAATTATAAACCTTAGTCAAAAACATAAAAATATTATACATATACAATTATAACTTTTGCTCACTAAAAGTTTACAAACCTTATTTGCTATTAAATTTTTATTCATAATATTGTCTTATTAACCTACTTAGATCTCTATTTTATAAAATAAAAAATTAATTACAAAACTGTTAAATCTCTATGTTATAAAATAAAAACATAATTACAAAACATGATATATATTATTAAAAAATTTACTAGCATTTCTTTCACATAAGTAAAAAAAAATTAACTACAACAGCATTACTATTAACTTAGTTAAATTAAACAATATACTTGATTATTATAATGTATGTATGTTTATGTAAGGGAAATTAACATATATACTTTTCAAATAATTATAAAAAATTTAAATTTATGTTCACATATATAGAGATAATTTTAATATATATATATATATATATTACAGGTTATGAGCCATGTATAAAAAAATTTAAATTCCATTGATTCCTTATTAATTAATAACTAAAAACATCCCAACATTATGATTAATTAACATTATAACTAACTTAGTCAAAAGCATAAATGTATGAAACTTTTCATTTACTAAATAAAACTAACTACATCAACATAATTATTAATTTAATTAAACATCATAACTAATATAAATTTAATATAAACATTATAACATAATATAATGTATATATGTTTGAAAGAAAAAAAAAATTATATATATCTTACACTCTTACAGCTTCACTAGAAGAAGTTTGGAATCTCTTCCTTTTTGTTTTTTTATCTATCTTTCTTGTTGTTATGATGAAGAAAGATGTGAGTATTAGATTTATAGAAAAAAAAAAATTTGCATTCTCTTCGTCATTGTCCAACATGTGAATTTTGTATTATTTTATTTTATACAATAATTTGTACTATTGGACCACTTGAACCCCCTCCCATATCTAGATAAAAGTGGTTCATGTGGTTCATTCACTTTTGTTACTAGAAGACAAGAAATCCTTATCTATATGTGTTTCCTTCACTTTTTTTGATTTTTGTTTTTGCAGGTGATGAATGGGAAGACATAAATGGAGGAACCACTTGGACTGAAGAACCACCTATTTCTCCACTCCCCATTCAAAGCCTCAAACATAAATTTTAAACCGTTTGATCTACTAGATCCACACTTGTTTACTAGATCCGCTAGATTCACTTTTTTCCACTTGATCCACTAGATCCGCTAGATCCGCTACGCTTGATACACTATCTCCATTCGGAGCCTTATTATCGGTAACAACCAAATACTTCCTTTTAAAAGTTTTAGTTCAAGTTTACTGTTGTCTAATTCGGTTACGCATTAATTTAGTTGTTTATATATATATCTCCTTTAGGTCTAGTTTGGTTGTATTTAATCATTTGTGTTGTGTCCATATGAAAACATCTTGAATGAAGAAAACGTTTCATAATATATTTTGCTTTTGGATTCAATACATGAACGGTAGCTTTAACTAGTATGATAGAGATGTTAAGTGAGAGACCTAAACAAACTTTAATCCAACAAATTATTAGTTGGGATAGTTTTCGGCCACTAATTTTATCGCGATAAATATTTGACCTCCAACGTACAGAATAGTGTTCTTGAGAACTAAATTTCGAAATTATATTTTCGAACCTTTTAACAAACTAAATATTGTTTGGTCATAAGAAAACTACAAAACATCTATTACATTTGTACGGAAGGGCATCCGCATCACAAATATGTATCATAGCATGTTATACCGATTAAAATGTTATCAATAATCCAAAGCTGAACCCACTACACAAAACAAAATAATCATCTTATCTCTACAAAAAAAAAAAACTAAGTATCCTACACAAGACAGTATAATCATCTTATCTCCACCAATTATTCATAATTTTGGTCCCATGATATGATCGACCAAACTCATAAGAACGAAACTTGGTTCTCAAACTCGGATCAGATACTGTCTCGTTAGTATTAATCAAAATTCTATATTTTCTAAACTAATTATTCAATTGTTAATTTAAAAAGAAAAAAAACAATTTGTTTTGCTATAGTTAGTAATGAGAACTTTGTCACTTATTAGCTAAAACATTTAAACTCCTACTCTGTTTTTGTCCTTCTCATTAACGGTCTTACCTTGCTAACGTGAGTGCTACTAGCAATTCAACCCAAAATGTTCAAAAGAGCACTAACTACCTACTAAACCCAAAAACATATGCACGAACATGGGGTATCATTATTTTAGTGGTTACAACTTACACCAAGGTAATATAATTTAATAAAGTACTGGTTACATTTATTATTTACTTTAAAAAGGATAAAGACATCTTTTACTTTATTAAGACAGCTTTTTGAGTTGTAAATTCAGAGTTACATTGGATACCCTTCTTCTTTCTTTGACCATTCTCTCTCTCTCTCTCTCTCTCTTTCTCTCTGGTCTCTCTACCTGAAAAACCCGCTAACATTGCTCTCTCTATCTGTCTCTGTCCCTTTCTTCTTCCTTTTCCAATAAAACTCAAATAAATAAAAAATGTCTCAAGATTCTCCAACTACTACTACTATTACTACTCCGCCGCCACCTTCAACCTCCGGTGAAGAACTAGAGCCAAAGCTTGTAACTTTGGAAGCAGAGCAGGCATTGGGGACTCCGGAGCCAAATCCTCAGCTACCTTTGATGCCGGAGCTAGAGCAGCCTAGCCACGTGACGGAGGAGGATTTAGAGCAGACACGTGAAGTGACTTCGGAGCAAGAGTGTCTCAACCACGCGGCGGAGGATTCAGAGCTGACACAAGTAATGACCCCGGAGACAGTGACTTTGGAGCCTAAGCTTCTCAACCATGGGGCAGATGATTCAGAGCAGACACATCAAATGACGCCGGAGACAGTGACTTTTGAGCCAGACCCGTCGGAGGAGGAGTCAGAGAAGACGGAGACAGAGCCATCACAGAAACTGATGTTAGAGCAGAGGAGGAAGTACATGGAGGTAGAAGACTGGACAGAGCCGGAACTACCAGACGCGGCGGTGTTAGAAGCTGCAGCATCCATACCTGAGCCGAAGCAACCGGAGCCTCAGGCGGTGTTAGAAGCTGCAGCGTCCATACCTGAACCAAAGCGACCAGAGCCTCAAGCGGCGGCACCACCTACTACTACTGCTTCTTCCGGTGAATCTAGATCGCTGGCTGATATGATGAACAGAGAAGAAGCTGAAGCAGAAGAGAAACCAAAGATTCAGATTCCTCGTAGTCTCGGCTCATTCAAAGAAGAGACAAACAACATCTCCGACCTTTCCGAACACGAGTTAAACTCACTTCACGAGCTCCGCAACCTTCTTCAAGAATCACAAGATTCAGGCAAAAGCTCTATATGGGGTGTGCCGCTACTCAAAGACGACCGAAGCGACGTCGTTTTGCTAAAGTTCCTAAGAGCAAGAGACTTCAAACCCCAAGAAGCTTACTCAATGCTCAAGAAGACACTCCAATGGAGAATCGAATTCAACATCGAAGAGCTTCTCGATGAAAACCTCGGGGACGATTTAGACAAGGTTGTGTTCATGCAAGGACAAGACAAGGGGAATCATCCTGTCTGTTACAATGTCTACGGTGAGTTTCAGAACAAAGATCTTTATCAGAAAACGTTCTCGGATGAAGAGAAGAGAGAACGGTTCTTGAGATGGAGGATCCAGTTTCTTGAAAAAAGTATAAGGAATCTTGATTTTGTAGCTGGTAGTGTTTCAACGATCTGTCAAGTAAACGATCTTAAGAATTCTCCTGGACCTGGTAAGACTGAGCTTAGGCTAGCTACTAAGCAAGCTCTTCATCTTCTTCAGGACAATTACCCTGAGTTTGTCTCTAAACAGGTATGAATCTTTAATTACATAGACAATGACAATTAATAATGTTTTGATGATTGCTCAGATTGATATTGTAGAATGTTGAATGTGTATGATCAGATATTCATCAATGTTCCATGGTGGTACCTTGCGTTCTATAGGATTATTAGTCCTTTCTTGACACAAAGGTCAAAGAGCAAACTGGTTTTCGCAGGTCCTTCAAGATCTGCAGAGACCCTTTTCAAGTAATAATCAAAATCTTTTTAAGTTTTTGTTTTCAAATTGTTTTCATAACTATTGCAAAATGTTAAGCCACTCCCTTGTCTTTTGGTTTTATAGGTACATTTCACCAGAACATGTCCCGGTTCAGTATGGCGGACTAAGTGTGGATAACTGCGATTGCAACTCGGATTTCACACATGATGATGTCGCTACTGAGATTACTATTAAACCAGCTACTAAACAAACCGTCGAGATTATTGTTTATGAGGTGAGATACTTTTGTATTAGACACTTTATACAAGTATTTTGAAACTCCCATTTCTGTGTGTTTGAATGTGAAAAGATGGCCAAAACCTACTTCTTACATTTGTGCCTAAAAACACTTTGTATGCAGAAATGCACGATTGTGTGGGAGATAAGAGTAGTGGGATGGGAGGTTTCGTATGCAGCAGAGTTTGTGCCGGAGAACAAAGAAGGTTATACAGTGATCATTCAGAAACCAAGGAAGATGGCTGCGAAAAATGAACCAGTGGTGTCACAGAGCTTTAAAGTTGGAGAAGTTGGTAGGATTTTGCTATCCGTGGATAACCCGACTTCAACCAAGAAAATGCTTATCTACAGGTTCAAGGTTAAGCCTTTGCCATGTGAGTAAGTAAATTCGCATCTTTCTCTTTCTTCGTGTGTTCCTTAGTTTAGAACGATCATATGATTTGTTAGTTGTGTTTTTTTTTTTCTTTCTTGCTTATATGTTGGTGACTTATATGGCTTGTGTGGTTCTGTTTTTGCTAATTCTTTTGTTTTATATTGTATTTTCTCTCATATCCAAATTTCACCCCAAGGACGATGATGTTTTGTGTGTTGAATTGCTTTTAAAGGGAAACCAAGCCATAGGCTTCAAGTAGTATCTTCAAGTCTAGTGCACAGTCTCGTCTCGTCTCGTCTCTAAAGACTAAAAGACTAAACATGAGTACTTTTACGTGCACTAGATTGCAAAACAAAAAATATCATAAATTGTAATTTATAAGACCAATCATGATCAATCGTGACTAAAATCAATGACAAGGATGAGTATGTTGATGATAAAGTTCAGGTTTTATGAATAACAATGGTCACAAACTATAAATTGAGATTAATTGGTCATATATATATATTCATTTATCTACATTTTAAAATTTGGAGTAAAAAAAGGAATATTCACATATAAAATTTTAAAGTAAAAACAAAATAAAATTACGACAAAAGAGGAACCCTAATTAAATCACGTTCTTGATCGCCGTCGTCATCTTCGCAAATGGATCTAGCCAAACTCAACTGATCATCTAAGTATCTATGAAGCAAACCACTTTCTCCATTCTCATCTTCTACTTCAACTCCAAACCCTTCCTCACATCTCCGGAGCCGTAAATCATCTTCATCAACGGCGACGACTTCTTCTACGGCGGAGGAGGAAGGTGGAGGTTCACGAACCGGCTGAGGAGGAGGCTGAAGATCTCGACGGCACATAGGAGAGGGATTGAAAGACAGAGAAGAGGTAGAAGGAGAGGTGAACAGAGGAGAAATAAGAGGATGCGACGCCACGGCGTATGGAACCAAGATGCAGCGGTTAGCATGACGTCAGCGGTTGATACGGCGGAAGGAGGCGGCGGCGTGCATGACTTGCTACTTTTGTACTATAAGACTTTTTACCTTCTTTTTTCATGTACATATTTGACGCTTGCCGACCTCGTATGACATTTTGTTTTTTTTTTTTTTGGTTTAAATTGTGTAGTAGTTAATAAATTTAACAGTTAGTTTTGAAAAGATATAAATAAATTTGGTGAATGGTTGAACTATTTTTTAGGTTGACATAAATAATAGATTGTTTGACATAAAATAATTTTACGTAAACATTAGTGATTGTGTATATCTTAACCTTTATTTTCTTAAGGAGATTATTATTTTAGTTTAAATATAATCTATATCAACTGAATAAAAAATAAGTAGATACTAAAACTAACTGATGTGGAGTTACATATATATAGACTATTTTCGATAACAGATTTTATGTAAGTTTTCACCTTTAATCCTTAAATAAGTCGACATAATTAGGAAAAGCAACAACAATGTTTTCAATCTTTGAACAGTTGAACAGACTTTTCAATCTCATGGCACAGACAAAAACAAAAAGCAAGCAAAGAATAATATTAATTTCTTGGCTAACAAGCATTTTTGACTATTCGTATTTTCTTGAGGCCCAAACATATGGTAGGCTTTTCAAATATATATACAAGACATTGATAATCCGACACTTCATCAAGTCTCAAATCAAAAAAAGCAAACATGAAGAGTGAAGGTCGTCATCAAGGCATCGTAAGGACGGGAATGATTCGTCCGCAGGGCTTCAATCCGCGACTGACCAACCGGCTCTATTCACCACCGACTAATGGAGTATATATCAAAATGCCATCAAATACTACCAACCATTCAAATTTCGCCGGAGAAAGTGAACGGTCCAACTCCAAGTATAGTAATTGCCATGTGTCGCCGGCTATCAAGTCGAGCCACAAATCTAAGGGTTGCCGTAAGATACAGCCGACAAGTTGGTGGAGTGAGGATAAGTTAGACCGGCTCATTGGGTCGGACTCGTCTTCTGTTAAAGAGATTTTGGATACGTTATGGGATGAAGAACATGATGAGCATTAGTTATCATCGTGTCTAATCATTTCGTTTTATGAAAATTATTGCTTTTAAATTTTATGTTTGAACTTTTGATCAACAATTAATGATAATAATTATGGGACGAAATTTAATACCTGTACTAAAAATATGACAATATATATATATATATATTTATATTAAATAATATATATATATATATATATATATATATATATATATTTTACTGGTATTTATGAGAATTGCCCTAAAATTAGTTTATTAAAAAAAATCCTGCAATATAGCACAAAGTTTTATCTAGTCATCGATTAAAAAACCGAAATTAACAAGAAAAAAATAGATATAAACAGATCTGGAGAAAAAAAAATTAAGATGTCATAATTTTGTTTTTCTGTGGGTTTGTTTTTATTTCTCTAACCAAAAAAGCTAACGCAGCTAAAATAAAAAGGGGAAAAATGTCGTTTTAACCATGAACTTACACAAAAACGCTATTTAAATCATCAACTTTGCCTGCAGCCATTTAAAACATATAGTTGCAGTTGACTCTTTGTTAAACATGAAACTTCATTGACCAGGCCAAAAACCCCAGGTCGTAATTTTGGGTGACGGAGCAATTAACACCCGTTAACCCCCGTTAGCTTCTCTATTTAGTTGTCGTTAACAAATCCGTTAAATATAAAAACGACGTCATTTTTATCCACGACTCAGAACAGAAATAAAAATCCCTAAATTTTCATCTTCGTCAATTACATCCCCAAATTTTATTTTCATCTTCGTCTTCGTCTTCTACACGAATGAATCGAGTATGAGTTGCAATTCAGGACAATCGAGTGATGAGAACAGAGGACGTTGGAGCTCCATCTCCGACAACACTATTTGTTTCGATTCGCGGTGGAGCTGCATCTACATCGTTGCTGTCATACACAACTAGGCTCTGATTCGTTTCGTGATGGAGCTTTGATTACATCTCCGACAAACGAAATCATCCCCTTGTTTCTCACTTTTGGCATCGGGATCAATTAGGGTTTTAAAGATTTGATTTTGGAAAACTAGGGACTGCAATGCGAATTGGGGATTTTTGTTCTGAATCGTGGATAAAAATGACGTCGTATTTATCCTTAACGGATTTGTTAACGACAGCCAAACTGAGAAGCTAACGGAGTTAACGGGTGTTAATTGCTCCGTCACCCAAAATTACGACCTGGGGTTTTTGGCCTAGTCAATAAGGTTTCATGTTTTAACAGAGAGTCAACTGTAACTATATGTTTTAAGTGACCGCAGGCAAAATTGATAATTTAAATAACGTTTTTGTGTAAGTTCATGATTAAACAATATTTTTCCCAAATAAAAAGTCGCATTTTTCAGATATATCGGCAATTAATAATAAGTTCAACTAAACTTGTCGGACTAAGAAGGTGGACTTTACGAGCATCCATCGCGAGTGGTTGAATAAACTGAGTGGTGTACTGTAAACCATAATCTTATCATTACCAAATAAAAAAAAAAGGAAACAAAAGAGAACTATGACGTTAAAGCAATGTTACTCTGTTACGCGCTGACGTATCTCTAACCTTTTTAGGTTCTGTACAGAACTATGACGTTAAAGCAATGTTACTCTGTTACGCGCTGACGTATCTCTAACCTTTTTAGGTTCTGTACTATCTTAGTCAAGTGTTTGGAAAGTATCTTAATCAGACGGTTAGGGTTCTTTATTAATTACTAGCCGCAGTTTTTGTATTTGACAAAAAATAAAAATCCAAGAACCTGGTCTGCTGCTGAATTAAATTAAAGAAAAAAAACAGAGCAAGAAACAAAAAAAATGTAAAGAAAAAAGAAAAAAAAAAAACTTTAGTAGTGTTGTCTATTGAAACCAAAGAAAAGCCAAAGGGGATGCAATCAACATCCGTCGGTAGTAGCGGCGGTGGAGACGACGGAGGAAGCAGAGGAGGAGGAGGAGGAGGGCTGAGTCGAAGTGGACTGTCTAGGATCCGTTCAGCTCCAGCGACTTGGCTTGAAGCTTTACTTGAGGAAGATGAAGAAGAGTCTTTGAAACCTAATCTTGGTCTCACCGATTTGCTTACCGGGAGCTCGAACGATTTACCAATAAGTCGTGGCTCGTTCGAGTTCCCTATTCCGGTTGAGCAAGGGTTGTATCAACAAGGTGGGTTTCACCGACAGAATAGTACTCCGGCGGATTTTCTCAGTGGTTCTGATGGATTTATCCAAAGCTTTGGGATTCCGCCGAATTACGATTACTTATCCGGGAATATCGATGTTTCTCCCGGAAGTAAACGGTCTAGAGAAATGGAAGCACTCTTCTCTTCTCCTGAGTTTACTTCTCAAATGGTAAAAGATTTTGTTTCTATAAACCATTTGGTTCAACCAAAAAGTTTTTTTTTTTTAACTTACCAAAAATAGGATGAACTTAACTGCCTTAGTATTTGTTTTTAGATTTGCCAAGTTGTTTGAAATTGTTGTTAAACTGCTGACTAAAGTTCTCGAGATTGAAAAGACCAGTCTTGTCTTAAAATTGACAACTTGTATGTTTTTCTGAACCAGAGCCAGCAGCAGCAAGTTGCAGTTTTTATTTTAACAAAAAAAAAAAGGTTGCAGTTTTTATTTCTCCTTTTGTTGTTGTCTCTGTTGCTTTGGTGTGTGGTGTGAACATTAAAGAATGTTCATATGGGCAAATTGTTGAAAAGAACATAAGTCCACATGATGGTATCATGGTATATCCTAATTTGGTAATGTCGATTTCGGTGGCTAATGTATTGATCCTCCACACCATTTGGTACATTAATATTATTTGGATGGTAGGGAATACATGTATAACCTATGCATTGCGTGATGTTGATTAAGATTTTAAATATTGATTGGCTCTTTCCGGAAATATTTTCTGTAAGTAGAAAGGAGAGCAAAGCAGCGGTCAAGTTCCTGCCGGTGTATCAAGCATGACGGATATGAACATGGAGAATCTTATGGATGACTCGGTTGCCTTTAGGGTTCGTGCTAAACGTGGTTGTGCCACTCATCCTCGTAGCATTGCCGAGAGGGTAAAATATCTTCAATCTTTTCTTTCATTTCATTGAAATTTTGTGATCAAGTTTTATATCTTTACTTTTTAATTCATGGAAGTTTAGCGATTAAAAAGGTTCTATATTTACTTTCCATTCATAGAAGTTAGTGATTTACAATATGCTTCATTGAACATAGAATTGCTCTGTTCTCTTCCTTGTGAGTTTCGAATAAGCATTTATGTTTTCCTCCTACCTTTCATTTTGTAGGTACGAAGAACGCGAATAAGCGATAGGATAAGGAAGCTACAAGAGCTTGTACCTAATATGGATAAGGTAATATCACTATCAAAGTAGATACAATTTGAATTGACTAAGGATGTCTTATACGATTATATTGATTGTAAATGGGTCAAATTTTATACACGTTTTCAGCAAGGTTAGAAGTTAGTGGTTAATAATTTAGCCTTAAGTTAAAGAGACCATAAAATGCGACAGTTGATGATTGTGATGCAACTTCAAAATTACGGTGGTCATCTCCGGTACTAAGGTTTAAACAATTCAAATCCAATGGGAAGGATCTTGAAAATAGACTTAAATTGTTGTCCCTTCGATCAAATACCAGATTTTTTTTCAGCGTGAAGTATGAATTTGGTTTTATCTCCCTATAGATCATGAACAAAGTGAGGAAGCTTCGAGTTCTCGCATATATATATAGGCTCTAAGGATATCGGTTTACTTTTTTTTCTTTCTTTGTTGCAGCAAACCAACACTGCAGACATGTTACAAGAAGCTGTAGAATACGTGAAAGTTCTTCAAAGGCAGATCCAGGTAAATGATCTAAGTGAATATATGGTAACCCAATAGATGATTTAAAAATGATTAGTAAAATAAGTATATAGAAAAAAGAGTTTTTCACATTGAATTATCCATTTCTGATTTGGTTTTAATTTTGGTGTGCATTATTTAGGAGTTAACAGAAGAACAGAAGAGGTGCGCATGCATTCCTAAAGAAGAACAATAAGGTCTGCCCCTGATTTGTGGATAAATGGCAATGATCTGATCGAAAAATTCGAAAGATGATCTTAGCTTGAGTTAGATGGGTGTGTCAGGTTGATAAGTATATTATTTGTTAAATGGATGTAGGTGTAAAATATTTTCTTTTTTGGTACAATAATGAAGAAAGTTAACAAATTAATGGTAACACATATATATTCTTTATAAGAAATGACTTTTGAGGATGTATTCGTATCATCAATTTGGATTAAAATTTTGTTTTCAATTTTTTCACTCTGTTTAATGATATTAAAGTATTTCTAAACAGTTCACCAACGAAGACAGAATCGCTCAAGATTTTGTCTACATAATTTAGTTATGTCGTCGTTCCTCACTTGCTAGTTTATCATACCAAGCAAACTAAGGGTAGAAACCACTCTTTAAAATAGAAAGTCCAAATTCGAGAATGTGGAATCCGTCGGCATCACCCACTTGTGCTGAGGCCTGAGGGAAATGAGTCGGTTTTGTAGAGTTGGACGGCATTAACTTTATAGTCTCGCTTTCCAAAGAATGCATTTTAGCTTTGATACGTGGCTCTCTGACCGTGTAAACTCTAGATTTTGTGACGTACCAACAGTAAACCATTTAGAGTATATTTTCGTACTCAACTAGGTCTTGAATTCCGTTTATATTCACCATTTAGTCACTTGGTCAAAAATCAATGAATCAACACTTACAAAACCAGAAAATTCTTGCAACAAATTCTGATAATGATGCTTTTATTTATTATTAATATTTTTTTATCTTAATATTGTCCCTATAACATTAATCGAACTATAGCATATTAGCATAGCACCAACTATCACACAGATTGTTTCGTCCTATTCAATCATTTTTGGAACTTTGCCTAAAATATTGCATACTAGAAACTTTATAATAATCATATATTAGATTTATTGAAATATTTTAAATTTTATTGTGTTTTGGTAAATTATTTTATGTTTGTTATTTGTTTTGTTTTAAAATAAATATTCTCCGACACTTAAAATAAATGACTATTGATTAGTTAAGCATTAAACTGAAAATGTTAATCTGAAAGGTTACTTTAAAATATTTCGTTTATATCCCATAATATATAGAACTCTTTATGTTTTGATGCACAATCAAGACGTACAAATATTTTTTATCATAGGAAAAAAACATTGATTACGTTCGTTGGCCGGCTTTGGTTCTGGCAACGGCGGCTTCCTTAGCGTCGTTGGTCGGTTTTGTCTCCGGTATCGGCGATTTCTATAGCGCTTTTGGCTGGCTTTGTTTTTGATCGATAAAAACTTTTATCTCTTTTCTCTCTCTCTAGATCCTTCAGAGAGTGAAAGGTTTTTATGGTGTTTTTCCTCTCTGGCAACAGCCAGCTTCCTTGGTGGCGTTGGCTGGATTTTAACCAGCACCGTTGAATTCCTTCTCAGCTTCCATAGCAAGATTGGTCGGATCTCTCTTTGGCGTCACCACCGCCTGTTAGAGATTTTTGGTTTCGGATCTAACAAAAACAAAGACACCGGCAAATTGACCGAAGTTCGGCAAATTGACCGAAGTTTTGACTTCGATTGATGGACATCTTCTGGGTTTTATAGATTCGAATAGGTTTCAAGCAAGCTTGAAGTGCAAAAGTTTCCTTGGAAATTTGAAAAGTTGTTATATGAAGTTGAAGAAGTTTTCGGATCTGTATTAATGGAATCATATTCTCATCAAAGCTTAAATTGGGATTTCGTCTTTACTTCTCTCGACGATGATTGAGATTTGTTGCAAGAAAAGAGCAACTCTCTGGTGATTTCGGCCTGATTCGATGTTTTCCGGCGTCACAACAATCTGCCGTGATCGGAGATTCCATCTCTTTGATTTCCTTAATGCCACATGTCATCCAACATGTTTCCCTAATGCCACATGTCCTTTGTGCTGTTTAAGATAATTTCTTCAGTCTAAGGTTTCTTTATTGGGCTTTAGTTTGTTTTTGGCCTTTTTACTTTTGCTGTCTATGTAAAATATTTGGCCTGTTACTTTGGATTATCATGAATTAAACACCATTGCGAAAAAAAAATGAATTTGAATTTTTACTTTGCAATGTTTTTAGATATTTAAAACTTTGAGGATTAAAAAAATTGGTGAATTTCTATGCTCTTTGTAAATTTCAAACTAGTTTTATATATTATTGGCAGGTTCAATATAGAAATTTCCATGCTCTTTGGTTATATATATACACCAAGTATAGTTTAGTATTTCGATAAACGTATATATAACTCGATAGAGACTGATGATGATTCTCTTATCAAAATTTGTTAATAACTGTGGAGACTTGAAGCTTAATTGAGTCAAACGAAACAAGCAGCTTGGTTGTTCAAAGGCGTCGGTCTAAGCTTTTTCCCCAATTGCCCTTACCATGTCTCTTCTCTCCCAGACACACTCACACCACACACGTTCAGTACTTGCTTGATGAAATTTTCTTGACCATGCGGATGCATACTTCTTATCATGAAAAATAGGTTCTTGAGTTTCTGCTCATGAGGTATATGAACGTTACGTAGTAGTAGTAGTTTATGCATTATCCACAATATTGGATAAGGCTCTTTTACTGGCCCTCCAACATACATGGATCTGAGATTATACTTCGACAATATTTGAAGTAGATTGTGAGACTCTTATTAAACTTGTTAACGGACAAAAAGAAAATGCTTCTCTCTCAAACATGTTTAGAGATATACAGCTTTGGAGATCTAAATTTTTTTTTGCATGTACTTTTATAAAGAGATCATGTAATTCAGTTGCTCATTCTCTAGTAAAATTTGGTTGTCATAATGCTGAATACTATATTGATTCTGTAACAAAGCCTGCTTGGCTATTGCAACCACTTTGTAATGACTCAGTTTAACTCAATATAATTTCTTTGCGTAAAAAAAATGCATTATCCACAATAAAAACATATTGGGACTTTTAAGGAACTTATTAAATCATAACAAAATGAATTTTCTTGATTATGAAAATATATGTTCTCGAGTTCTTCCGCATAATTAAGATGTATATTTTATTCTATTCAAGAATGTTAGATGTTGGCCAATATATTTTATGCAAGATAGAAAAAACCAATATAGAAGACTAAGCTAAAATTTGTAGTGATGTTCTTTTTTACCAAATAATATCTTTCTCATTAATTCAATAAAGTTTACAATTGTGAGTTTATATACAGTTGTTAGAGGCCTAAATCAAAGCCTGAGATACTCTAATACAAGCAGAGACTTATGTACATTGACTATCTACACTAACGAATTGACCGATATACACTAATATGCCCCCTCAAGATGGGAAGAAGATATTTCGTAGACCCATCTTGCCAAAAACTTCGTGAAACGGCGCAGGATAGAGAGCCTTAATGAAAGGATCAGCCAACTGCAAAGAGGAACGCACATGGAACAGTTGAAACAAACCAGCAACTAACCTTTCACGGATGTTGTGGCAGTCATTTTCGATGTGTTTGTTGCGTTCGTGGAAGACAACATTAGTTGCAATGTGAATAGCAGCCTCGTTGTGACAGAAAAGTAACGTGGGTTTGGAAAGAGGAATCCTCAACTCCTTGAAGAAATTTGTGATCCAAACGAGCTCATCCGTCGACTTTGAGAGACTTTGATATTCTGCTTCAGCAAAGCTTTTGGAGACGACATCTTGCTTCTTGGATTTCCATGAGATAAGAGAGGTGCCAAGGAACAAGTAGAAACCGGAAGTTGAGCGTCTCTTATCCAGACAAGAGGAGTAAGTCGCATCAGCAAACATTTGCAACTGAAGCTCCGATTTGGATGAGTAAAAAAGACCTTGACCAATGGAGCCTTTGATATAGTGAAGAATCTTGTAAAGTGCCTGCTGATGTGAAACACGAGGAGCCTGAGAAAACTGACTAAGTTTATTGACCGCAAACATGATATCCATACGTGTGATCTGGAGAAACATCAGTCTCCCAATAAGGCGCCGGTAAGACTCAACATCAACAAACTCGCCACCACTCTCTTTGGAGAGCTTCACATGCGGGTCCATGGGAATGTTGCTGGGTTTGCAACCAAGTAACCCTGTTTCATCAAGAAGATCAAGAGCATACTTACGTTGACAAATGTGTAACCCTTCAGAAGATCTGGCTATCTCCAAGCCCAGAAAGTACTTCAACGGACCCATATTCCGCAGCTTGAAAAAGGATTTGAGCTGAGACTTCAGGAGATCAACCTCTGAATCATTATTACTCGCAATAATTATGTCATCAACATAAACTAACACACATAAAAAGAGAGTGTCAGTGATCTTGAGAAAGCAAGTATGATCAGCAAAGGTTTGAGTGAACCCCAAAGACAACAAGGTCGAAGAAAACTTCAGAAACCATTGGCGAGAGGCCTGCTTGAGACCATAGAGAGACTTTTGCAGCTTACAAACTGCATTAGGAGGCAAAACAACACATTTTCTGTCAGCATAACATGGAGGAAGCTTCATATAATTTTTCTCATCGAGATCGCCATTAAGAAAAGCATTGGAGATGTCGAGTTGCATAAGAGAGAAATTGTGAATGGCGGACAAAGCCAGAATCAATTTAACCGATGTAAGCTTAACCACAGGAGAAAAGTCTCAATATAATCTATACCTTCTTTTTGAGTATATCCTTTGGCTACCAACCGAGCCTTATACCTCTCCATAGAGCCATCAGAATTGAACTTGACTTTAAAAACTCATTTACAACCAATGGAAGTCTTGTCAGGAGGTAGAGTACAAATAGTCCACGTCTCAGTGTCCTCCAATGCATCCACTTCATCATCCATGGCTCCACACCACACCAGAATTTCTTTTGCTTCAGTATAGGATAAGGGTTCTCTTTCTTTGTCAATGGAAACCAAAAAGAAAAGGAGAGAAACTGAGAAATTTCATGAATGGTTGAAGATCCTACTGAATGACAGTAGTAATCTTGAAGGTAAGCAGGCTTCTTTGTCTTCCTGTGGGATGTTTGAACAGAAGGTTCAAGGACATCATTAATAGGCTCAACAGAAGGTTGATGCTCTACAGAAGATGATGATGCAGAAGGATCATCAGTAGATGAATTGTGATCCACAGGAAGAGTTGGTATCTGATCAGGAAAATAGAACATTGCATTCTGTGAAGTATCAGACCCAAGAAAAGGAAAGAGCTCCTCGTGAAATACTATATGCCGTGAGACAATGATAGTATTAGATTCAATTTCAAGAAGTTTGTAACCTTTATAGCCACTAGGATAACCTATAAAGGCACAAGCACGAGCTCTGGGATCGAATTTATGTCTGTTCTTAGGAGAAGTGGAAGCATAGCAAAGACAACCAAAAGATTTAAGTTCAGGATAGTCAGGAAGTTTCTTTATTAAAACTTCAAAAGGACATTTATCTTTGAGAATAGGAGTTGGAGTCTTATTGATAAGATGAACTGCAGTGAGACTGCAGTCACCCCAATAAGAAATTGGAATGTTAAATTGGAAAAATAAAGAACGAGCCACATTAAGAATGTGTTGATGTTTTCTTTCCACCACTGAATTTTGTTGTGGCGTTTCAGGACAAGAATGGAATGGCACAATGCCTTTAGAGTGGAAAAAGGAAGTGAAATTGAATTCTGGAGCATTGTCAGACCTAACCCCTTTAATTTTAGTTTCAAATTGAGTTTCTCATAGTGACAAAATTAGGGAAGATTTGTAAAACATCCGACTTATTCCTAAGGAGATAAACCCAAGTAGCCCTAGAACAATCATCAACAATGGTTAATAAGTATCTAAAGCCATCATGAGTAGGAACAGAGAAGGGACCCCAAGTATCAATATGGATTAATTCAAAAGGAGTTGAACTGACATGATTTTTAGAAACAAAAGGAAGATGTTTACCCTCTCTCTGGCACAGCCACCGAGACATCCTCTCCCAGTGGCGTCGAGTCTGATCGGCGTCGCTGGGTCTCTGTTTCTTCATCTCCGTTTCTCCCATGTTCTTTCTAGTATGTTTGGTTCTTGTTTCAGTTTCATCGGAGACCTCTCAAGATTTTGAATCTCACCTCCGACCATGCTCTAGCTTCAACCCCCTCCCTCTCCTCTGCATCCGGTGTCCCTCCTTGGTGAGCTTGCTCCATCGAGATCCCAGCCACCTGCTACTGTCTCTGAGAGCCATGATTGCCCCACTAGCCCTGGTCTCTGTCTATCTTACCGTCTCTTTTCGCAGTCAACCGCAACATCTTACCGCTCCTTGGATTTCGATCCCCTCACCAAGGTTTTTACTTGGCTGCAGATGGACGGGAACTCTGTTTTGACGCCGGAGATGATGAAGATTATGACAAAGCAACCTACACCCTCGGCATCCTCTCTTGCTCTCTTGTCATCCCTTTGACCCAGGTTTAATTATTGTTCTTACCTTGGAACCCTGGAAGTTTCCCTTTGGGTTAATCATGACTTACATCCAATCTGGAAGTCCCTTAGACCCCCTTATAGCTCCATACTAAGTTCAAGTTGGATAGTATCAGTTTACCCTGCTTGGTCAAGTCGAGTTTTACTCGAAAGCAGAATCATTGATGCAACTATTTGTCTTGAAAACTTCTTGTGTCAAGACCAATCGGTGGTTTTGTTTTGGATGATTGTTTGGCTGCACTGCATTAGTATGTCGGACTACGAATGTCCACTTTTGCTGGCTCTTTTTCGACAGACTAAAGCTGATAGTAGAGTGTGTCTATTCAACTTTGCTTACAGTTGTGTTTTGTTAAGTCCATTCTCGTTGGTACTGATTTATCGAGGAAATAGCAGAACAACGGTTCCCTCTGAATTGTTTGATGATTCCTTGAGTCGATGCCAGTTAACTAATGCTGTCTGGAGGTTTGCAAGACTGAGCTCCACTAGTGTTTCTGACCCAACAGTCTGTTTGACTGTGTTGCTTGCATCTTTTCCTCCCAGGTGCCATCCTTCACCACAAAACCGACTCCCTCAACCTCAGTTTCTACCCAAGTCTGGTCAGAACTCTCCTCTTTTCCATCCTAGTCAACCGTTGTATAGCTTAATGGTTTCATGTGTCCCAAGACTACACTTGAATTTTAAGCCACCACTGTTGCTAGATTGGTACAAGAGTCTATGGAAAAGCCTGTTACTAGGGTCATCTAAGGAAGATTCCTTTGAAGGATATAGCTTGAAGGAACCCGGCATTATGATCCCGTTTCTAAGAAGCGGTGATTACCGGTGCTCCATCAGCCTCCTCTCTCCAACTCTCCTGTTTACTGAACCATCTAAACTGCATCATATCAACTTCTTGAAGTTTCTTCATCATCGCTTGAGGAATTGTGGCATTATGACCCCAACTCCAAGGAGTTGTGGTTACCTCAACCCTTTCAAGCAAATCCCAGCAAGCTTTGAAACCGCGACCATCAATCAAATTGCGGACAATCTGAGCTCTACAACAATCTTATCCGCCAATCCCTTACAACCGCCATTAGTGTCTTCACCACTGATTAGGAGATCTGTGCTAGATCCTGTAGCAATCCTGGATCAATTGGTCTTGAATTGTCTCCTATTGGCGAGAACATTATCCCCCAGTTCCCTATGGAACAACCTTTCTAAAAGCTCCGCTGCATATTTTGCAAGAGCCATCGTTGATCACTTGCTGATCCAGGAAGCTGCAGAGCATGTCTTCAAAGGCACTTCCACTTGGTCCCAATAGATCTTATAAGTCTTGCTAGCCTCTCAAAGCCTTGCATTCCCTTGGAAAACTCATGGAGCCATTATCTATCTATGTTTTATAACTTTGTTATGCTTTATAACTTTTTTATTTCTCTCCTTGTATGAACTATCCTCTTTGAGGACCTAAGTTTTAATGAAACTTGTTTGACAAAAAAAAAAAAGGAAGATATTTTTGTTTAGATAAGTGACAAAATTTACAATGATAATGAGTATCAATTTTTGATTTTTCTAAAGATAAAATTGACTGCATAGACTGAAGCTTGGACATAGAAGGATGATCTAAGCGACTGTGCAAGAGTTTAGGACTTGAAACAGAGGCAGAAATAACCGAAAGAGCAGTACCTGGACTAGAAAGAGACTCAACATCCAGGAAGTAAAGATTTGCGATTTGTCTACCCTACCCAATCGTTAATCCCTGAGTACGATCCTGAATACCACAAGAAAGTTCATCAAACCAGACCCACAACCCATACTTTTGGTTAAGACACTAATACTTAGAAGGTTGAATTTGAATTGAGGAATATATAAGACATCATGAAGAATCAAATTGCTACCCATGTGAATTGTACCTATCCCAACAATGCTCACAGATATGCCATTTGGAAGATTCACAACATTGTGAATTGGTTTGAAAGAAAGAAAAGTAGATTGTTCATGAGAGATAAGATTTGTGGCTCCAGAGTCTATGACCCAAGCAGAAAGAGCAGGAATATCGCTATGTAGAGAACAAACATAAGGCCTAGCAATGTCGGTAAAAGAACAAAGGATAGAGGGAGGAAAAGTACCAGACATTGGGCCAATGGTTGAGGAAGAAGGGGCAGAGGAAACTGAGACAGAATGAACTTCTGGAGTGGGAGTGGAGCTAGGAGGCTGAACCTTGCTGGCAAGGAAAGACATCAATTGCTGAATTTGATTCGTAGACAAATCTCCACTTACATCACCAGGATCACTTGACGGCATCCTCAAGAGCAACATTCACAACAAGAGGAGAGGACTTGCCAGTTCGAACATTTGGCTTGAAATTGGTAGGATAGCCATGCTTCTTCGAGCATTTATCGACAACATGACCTGCTTTCCCACAAAAGGTAATATAAGGACGATTGCTTCGATGATAGGTAGGAGCACCTGCACCTTGAGAAGAAGGAGTCTGAATTGATTTACTAAGTCCCTGGGACTGAGACACCTGAAAAGCAGCAGTACTAAGATCACTGGTGGCAGAGACCGTTACACTCTTCTGGCTGTCATCTTGGTCCAAGAGATTGTAAATTGCAGAAAGAGAAGGAAGACTCTTCTTCATTAAAATGCGACTGCGGAGATTATCATAAGAATCATTGAGCCCCATCAGGAAGTCTATGACTCGATTAGTTTCCTTTTCTACAAGAAGATCCTCAACAGTACGAGGTGTTGTTTGAATGTTGGATAGTTCCTCCCACAGTATCTGAGTTTGAGTGTGATAAGATGACAGATCCATACTGCCTTGCCGGAGAGAATGAAGTTGATGGCGAAGCTTGTATAGTCGAGGCAAGTTTGACTTGTGAAAGCGAGTATGGAGATCTTTCCAATTCTCAGAAGCATGCTTGATGTACAAGATGCTAGAGTAGATCTTCTTAGAAACGCTGTTTAATAGCCACAATTTGACCATACTGTTGCAACGACACCTGATCTTGAAATATGGATCATCATCCATGGGTTTCACAGTAGATCCATCGAGGAGTCCTAGCTTATTTTTAGCTTCAATACTAGTCATCATAGCAATCATCCAAACATTGTAATTATTCATATCCAAAGGTTTTGATGCTAAGACTAAACCAGGATGATCGGAGCTATGCAAATGATATGGAGAATGAATGTTATCCGGCGAATCTGATACCTCAAACGGTTCGCGAGGAGGAACGAGGAGAGATCGGCGAGTTTCCGCACGATCGGACTGATCTGGACCACAATTTACCAATCCCGAAGCTGCGCGACGTTCCGATGACTCGCCGTGGCCTCGAGGTAACAACACCGTGTCGGATTCTGGTGAATCTAGTCCAAGAGAACGATATTTTGATTTACAATTGTGTTTTCCCATTGAGATCTGATTCGACCTCTCGAAGAGAGATGAAACAGCGAAACAGAATGAAGAGAAATACCAAGGACGAAGCAAAGAGAAGCTCAGATGAGCTGAAATCAGAGAGATCCAATGAAAGAACCGATAAAACTCCGACGAGATTCTGATGAAAACCGAAGAATCAAAGCGGAAGGTACTTGGAGAATGATATTAAGATATTTTTCGCTCTGTTACCATTTTACCAAATAATATCTTTCTCATTAATTCAATAAAGTTTACAATTGTGAGTTTATATATAGTTGTTAGAGGCCTAAACCAAAGCTTGAGATACTTTAATACAAGCAGAGACTTATGTATATTGACTATCTACACTAACGAATTGACTGATATACAATAATTTTTTTTTTCCAAAATTAGTTATTTAAATCATAAAAAAAAAAAAAAAAAAATCCCTTCAGTGGGATTTAATGAGCCAAAGATTAAAAAGAAAAAATCATTTTGAAATTTGCATAACGTAAGAAAAGAAAAATGAAGAAAACCTCTTACAACGACATGATCGATGAAGAAAACTCTCAAATCTCAATGTGATATGATATAAGAGTAAACTCTTTCATAAGATCATATCCAACTTTATCAAGTCGCCTAATATCGTCTTCTGTAATTCCTCCATACATAACTTCTCTCATACTGCTTCTATTCGGATCAACATACATAATACAGAACCATTCATATAAAACCCTATCTAGAATCATAAGCTTAAAAGCTCTGTAAGAAGTGTAAATAAATTCACCAGTCTCAGTAACACCCATAAACTTCCACTTTTTTTTCTTGAAATCATGAGGTGAAGGAAAATGTTTATATATCCATTGGTTGTGATTCTCTCCATCCTCCAGAATCCACAATTCAACTCCAGAGGGAGTGGAACTTACCAAAGCTAATCTTCCCTCAAAAGATTCCCAAAATATACCTTTGTGATATTTCTTGGGATGTTTAATCAAATTGAACTTTTCGGATTTGAGATCAAAACTCATTATCCCACGCACTGAGCCCAAAGCACAACCAAAAGAACCTTCATAGTAGATAACTCCATCAATGCATCGCGCACAACCTGTCACGTAGTAATGACTAGGGAAACCTCTAGTTAGTATTCTCCATGATTCTTGAGCTCCCAATGTAAGAATCCCAATCTTGTTTTCTTCCATAAGAATGCATAGTACTTTGTGTCTACCGTTGATCGGATCATAACCCAAAAATCCTGCTTGGGGTCTGCCTTGGTTGCAATCAAGTTTAGGTAGTGTGAAGAAGCTTTTCATGATAGGGTTTCTAATAAACATGACATGTCTAAAAGTTTCCACGTAAATCAAGCCGTGGACGGATTCGTAGCGTCGGATATTATCATTATTGGGGATTGTAAACTGAAAACTCTCCACTTTAGGACCAGTGTGTAGCGGAGACGCAAAAAAGAAGAGCTTGTCCTTTTTTCTGAAGATTAGCATAACACAATGCCGTGATGACATTGACCGTGTCACGACCGAGTTGATGAAACCTGGAGTGGTGGTTATTGAATACCAGAGCCTGGAGACGGAGCTAAGTCTCACAATCGATATAGCTGGCAGTCTTAAGAATATCTCAATGATTAAATCAAGGGGAATATGCTCTGAAGACTGTATTGTTCTCTGGTGATCGCTCCACAGTTTGACCTTTTTAAAAAACCTATACTCATAACGAAATATTCACCTCATTAAATTCTACAAAGATTTAGAGAGAAACATATCCAAAATCCAGATGAAGGTTTCTGTTTTTGACAAACACAGTTATTGCTTGCGTAACAAGCAATCGTCGTGGTTGTTAGAATTTACCTTTTTCTGGCAATGTTGATGGTTCTGGTGGCTTCCCTGACACCTTCTTTGTCAAGAAACACCCTAAATATGGTCCAGATTTCTTATTAATGACCAGAATTCTCTTCCAAAAACCCCCAACTTGAACCTGGATTTTTATCACAAACAACATAAGAGTTAAGACCTTACTTGCCACTGTTTTCACTTCTTCTTCATCACAAGAAAAACCAGTTTTGAACCCAAGGATCCAACTTATCAAAACTAGATCTTTCAGAAGATATAAATAAGTTTGGTATCCTTACCTAACAAACAAGTGATGACGAAAGATCGCCTCCGGTAAACAACGATAATGAGCGATGGCTCTGATAGTGACAAGCGGTGGCTACGTTGATCAACGGAGAAGACCAAAGGTGGGACTTTAGCACTAGTTCTTCTCCTTGCGGCAACGACGATACACACACTCAAACCCTTGTTGAGTTGGGACTTTACTCAACTTGGGCCTTAATGGGCTGGCTTTTCCTGTAAATAGAATGTACGAGTTTTAGACCATTATTAATTTGAGGAGGTTAACGTTTGCTTATGTGTTTTGTCATTAAAACTTATCCTAAATAACATGACGTTGTCATTAAAAATATGATTTTTCTTTTTAGTATCAAACATGAAATCATGTCCTTCCGTTTCCTCTGCATGTGTTAAACCATACAATAGTTTTGATAAGGAGCTTGAGCAGTCTTACTACCAGTTCTTCAAGCAGTTTTCAGAAGAATAAGTTACACCAAGTGTTGAGTAATTGGGAGGAGAATACTCATTTACTAATATGGGAGAATCTTCTACGAATGTTTTGATTAAGATGAATTGTTTTTGCAATATAAGTAGCACTGAAACATGTGAAAGTCTTTAATTAGAGAATGTATACCCAATAGAGATGATGTTTCTGTTGTCTATAAACTAGATTCTACAAAAAAAAGAAAAAAAAAAAAAAGAAAAAAAAACAACAACAACAAATTCAAGTTGAGTAATTAGTTGCCTTGTGTATCAAGCGAACAATTGCTCATCGTATATAGATCTATAATGGTCTCCTAATGTTTTTTATTGTTATTATCTTTGTATCGTACTCGTTGAATGACATATCAACAAAAACTTATCTTTTGAAACTTGAATTAATTTCATCTATGTTGTGATTAATTATCACCAGTTTCATTCTACTCAAAGGAATTTTCTTTTAACCTGTTGGACTTATTAAAATACTCATGCACTTGACTAACACCAGAACTTATCAGGATCCTAGGGTTGAATGGGATGCTAGAGCGCATGAGCTGCGAGGATGTGAGCTGACCAATGCAGACCTCTTGAAATTTCCCAACAATTTTGTTTTGCATCAGTTTTCAACATGTAGATCCCACTTGACTCCGACTAGATGTAGACTATTGTGTAAAATGTGTACCGGTTACATAATTGTACACATTTAAACTAGTTCCTAACTTTTTTCTTTTTTTTTCAATCATTTGTATTTTTATTCTAATGCTTGCATTTACTCTATGCATGTGTTTAAGTTTCATCAAATAATACATGTTGTTTAGTACGATCATGTAGCAACGTTCACATGCTCCAGATTTATTCAATATCTACATAAGGAATATATAGTGATAAGAATATCCTCAATTTGAATGGATTTTCTTGTTAGTTTTTTAACCTGAGTTGCCTCCTCGATTTGTCAAAATATATACTTAAATGATTAGGTAGAGAATTTATTTTATCCCTCTTGTTGCATTTGAACCCGATTCACCAGCTCTTTAAACTTTGTCTTCACTTTCTCGTTCAGTTAAAATAACAATTTATAAACTGTCAAAGTGGTTACTAATTAAGAAAAAAAATTCAATTAACCTTTTTTCCCATCGTTTTTTATTAAGCTAAAAAGAGTTGTTAATAAATTAATTACAATATATAGCATTTGTATCAGTTTATTAAATAGTATCAATTATAGTTTGGAGTTTGGAAAATAAAATTAAAAAAAATACTTTACGTAACATTTGACATTTTTGTTGCAATCAGAATGCATTAAAACATTTATTACATTTTCTATTTTTTGGAAACTCTTGAAGATGTAATCTTTTGTGAGGATGTTAAAAAGAAAAACATGTAAACTAAACTCTGAATTGTATTGAAACTAGGATTTAACCGCGGTACACCGCAGGACAATATTTTTAATTAATTTTAAAATTTTAAAATTTATATTGTATTTATTTGTTATTTTATTATTGTTTTATTAATTTTAAAAATATAAATTTTACAGGTATTTGATATAAATATTCAAAGTAGAGGACTTTTGTAGTGTTTTCAAGGTTTTAACCCGTGTGGTATATGTATAGTCTAGTAATACATTTATCTCCTAGTACACATCTAAAAGTGTTTAAAAAAAACAATTCCACTTAACTCCCAAAATCAAAATAAGTTTTTACGTAAAAAAAAATCCAAATAAGTTTTTTTTATCAAGTTTAATTATGTTAATTGTTTTACCAAATTAGCATATTTTTATAGTTTATAATTTTTCCATGTCAATATATAGTTTATGATAATTAATAGAATTTAACTTTTTTTGGTAATTCCTCAAAAAATAAAAAATAAACCAAATTATATGGGGGGTTTCAACATATTTAATGTGACATTTTATAATTGGATTTTTGGTGTAGAAAATTTATTAATTTTAATATAATTATAGATATTGTAAACTTTTGTTATGGAAAATCTGTTGTATCTATACTATTAAAGCAGAAGTACTCACTAGACTCAAATTGGACTATGACTTTGTTTTGGTACATTTTTCATTAAAAATGATTAGAGAATCACTGAATTTAATTAAATTAACCTATAGTTACGATTTCTAAATGACCATTATACCCCTTGCTCGACTTCTTTAACCCGAAATAGAAGAAAAATCTACACGCGGATCCGTTTGTAATCCGGCTTGATATTATTCAGATCGTGTATTTGGTTTGAATGGGATGCTAGAGCGCATGAGCTGTGAGGATGTGAGCTGACCAATAAAATGGGTGCTCGTTTATTACGATGATCATTGTTGGATAGTTGGATACTAAATCACTGGAATTAGTAAAATAATACATTAACAAAATTTAAATTGTACATTAACCAAAAATAAAAATAATAATTTACTCCGCGGTATACCACGGATCATGATCCGGTAGACATATATTTTCCATAATTGATTATTTTTAGAAATTTAAGAAAATGTCACATAATATATGACTAAGATAAAAGGCTTTCTTGAGTTTATGAAAATAGAGGCATTTTTGAACATGCCCATTATCAAAATTACATATTTTTATGTATAAAATGACGAAATTACTTTTTTTTAGTGACAACAAGAATTTACTGCAAAGTATGGTCATTTGCTCCTCGTGTCACAGTCAAATCATTAAAACTGTGTCGACTGATGCACTACTTGCATCAATCGGTGCAGTCGCGCGATGCATCGCCCAACGCGATCTCCTCCGTCTCCTCTCGGCTCCATGATGCCGAAACCGACCTCCAAAGGTAAATAAACTCACAGCAAACACTTAGATACGAGCACATAAGCATTCAACACCTAAAATCACGTAGAAACACATATCTAATCGCTTAGATCAGCCATGATCATGCGCTCACCTTTGAGAATGATGAATCTGATTCTAAAACCCACAGGAGTAGCTTTTTAGCAAGCTCATCTCACGTCCTCAGCCTCAGATCTCCACTCCTACGAGCAGATCTCACAAAAAACGGCTTAGAACTTCTCAAAAACGATCAAAGGAACTTTTTAGAAATTTTTCTCTCTTTTACAGAAGGAACAAATGACCAAACTTGGCCAAGGGAGTCGAAGTATCCTTATATACTCGACTCCTAGGATTACCTAAACCCAAAACACAACAACACGTACGTTTAACTTAAGTTGTCCTGCATACGTGTACCTTGCGGGCGTTACAACGACTTGTTAGATTTACCATTTAAACTAATTTGAGGATTTTAACTATAAAATGAAACTAAACTAATGACAGACTCCGAGTTGTTGGATTTACCAGTCAAACTACATGTCGAATCTGAAAATTTGGATCAAACCTTTGTATACGGTAATTGTTTCGTTCTAACCACATGTAACAAATGTTTCGTCTAGTTGGGCCTTAATTATAATAAGTGTAGGCCCAATAACGTCAAAGATAGAACGAATATTCTGTAGCCCTAGAATGTTCTTTCACCTCAGATTAGGGTTACAAATTTGTGTGAGAGACTATATATAAATCTTTTTTGCCTCCTACGAGCCACAAGTAAGCATCAACCATGGAGCAAACTTTCATCATGATCAAGCCTGACGGCGTCCAGAGAGGACTTGTAAGCTTCTCTTTCCCACTCAATACTAACTTGATGTAACTAAGGTAATGTTCTTCACTTCCTTGGATTGCTTCTTCTTGAAAACATCGAGACTTGATATAGATTTGTGTTTTTTTTTTCAGATCGGTGAAATCATCTCTAGGTTTGAGAAGAAGGGTTTCACTTTGAAAGGTAATGATTCTGCTACTAAACTTGTTTGAGTGATTTCAGATTATAAGATTAGAGATTTCTTAGATCAGATTTGAGGTTTTAGTGTCACTTCCATAATCAGATAACTAGAAATTGAGGATTATCTAATTTGGAAGAGAGATGTCTCTACTCTTAGATATAGTTCAATAGACCTTGCTTGGCTTTGCAAAGATTATGCATGTGTTGTCTAATAGATTTTAGATTTTAGTATCTGTGCCTAAGAATGTGTTATAGACATGTCTGTGGTTATGGTTGGTCTAGTTTCTGGAAATTTTGTTATACTTGATTTGGAAGATAAAAGATCATACCTGTGTTGTCTAATAAATTTTGGGTTATGGTATATGTGTCTTAAGATTTGTGTTGTGTGTAGGTCTGAAGATGATCAGTGTAGAGCGCTCTTTTGCTGAGAAGCACTACGCCGACTTGTCTTCAAAGCCTTTCTTCAATGGACTTGTTGACTACATTGTGTCCGGACCTGTTGTTGCCATGATCTGGGAAGGAAAGAATGTTGTCTTGACCGGACGTAAGATCATTGGAGCAACAAACCCAGCTGCTGCTGAGTCTGGAACTATCCGTGGGGACTATGCAATTGACATTGGAAGGAACGTGATCCATGGAAGTGACGCTGTCGAGAGTGCACAGAAGGAGATTGCTTTGTGGTTCCCTGATGGTCCTGTCAACTGGCAGAGCAGCGTTCACCCTTGGGTCTATGAATCATGAATGATCTGTTGCTTTTTTTCAGTAGTGTGTTTTCTATGTTCCCAACATTGCTTGCTTTTGTGATGACTCCTATATTTTAAGTTGAATTTGATTCTCCTTCTCTACATTGCTTGCATAGTTAGATATGAATGCAACTAATCCTCCTAATGGCAGGTTATTACAAAATTATCTTGAACAGTTTTACAAAGTCAAAAATTCACCAAATCTTTCCCTTTTCTTTAGCTCATCTTATTTGATTACAAAATTCATTCTTATTAGTGATCTTATAGTCTTGTTAGTGTCTGGATGCTGTCAAAAAGTTGTGTTGTTCCCTCCAATGTTTGATATGCTATTTGTCAAAGTTGATGGCTAACAAAACTTGCAGGGGACAAAGAATGTGGTAAGAGAGAATTGTGTTCCACATTAGAGTACTTTGTATGAATGTTTCTATTTGTCTACTGAATAAGCAAACCTTTATAAATTGATCTCGACCTAACATTTAGATAAATAAATAAATTTTACAATTTTTAGTTCTTCAAGTCTTACATAGAAAAAAAAAATCCAACGGCCACAGGTTTAAACTTAACCCGATCTCAACAATCTACGTTGACCGCTTATTTTAAGCGCCTACTTCATCTGACCGGAAGAAACGGTTCAGACTCAACCACCGTCAACGATCAAAGCCAAGTTTGTTTGTTCTCAAATGGACAGCTAAAGCTAACCAGTTTTTTTTGTCCTCTTCCGATTGCTGTTGTCCATAAGAACCTGATGAAGCGAAAACACTTCTCCCTGACCATCGTTAAGCGACCGCATTTCCAGACCGCCAGCCGTGAGTTGTCGGAGAAGTGTCTCCAGACGAGAATGCGACGACTGATCTTTGGTGTTTGGACTTGTAGATAAAATTGCTGCATTCACTGCGTCTGCCACTACTTCTCTTTGAGACTCTGCTAGGAAATATCCTACAGTCGATTCTTGAGGGCGTTCATATACAAGTAGGGCAAAACAGTCCTGAAATAGATATAACAAGTCACTCAATATATGACTTTGAAATCAGTAAATATCGATAAAGTCAACAATCCATCACTAAGGTTTAAGGTTGCAGAAGCATCAGTACCTCTATAATGTCTTTGAATGCAGTTAAACCAATGAAATTTGCTAACTCCACTCTTCCATATTTCACAGCTTCTTCTAGTGCTCCAATCTAAAGTATCTCACATTTTTCCAGAGTATTTACTTAGACACTCTAACCGCAGTGGCTCTGATGTGTAATTCATACATATGGAATGAAGAGCATACCCGTACTAATTCAATGAACTTTTGACAGTGAAGGAGGAAACATACTTCTGATTTATCATTCTGCAGATGATACAATTGGGGTAAGAGGAGTTCATATTTCAATGTAACAATATGACTTGTTCCTCAGTCTACCTGAACAAGTTGGGGATAGCAATCCCGGAGTTTAGCAAGAGCAGCATCAATGTCACCCTTCCCTATAAGCTTTACCAACCGAAGCATGGATCAGTACAATACTAACGAATTTGGGAGAAGGAGTCAAAAGGCGCAAAATAGATCAATAATACCTGTCTAAAAATTTTCCTTTCATGCAATGCATACGATGTATCTTGCACATCAATATTATCTTTTACAGCTCCATTGATAGGACAAACTATGCTTTTAGTAGCCAAGTCGAATTCATGAAGAGTATCTTCATACCCATAGTGAAGCAAGTAGTTCTTCACAAGCCTAATGACCAAAGATTAAGGCTTAAGCTATGCGGATAGATTATCACCAATCTGAAAACACAAATGAAGAAAAAAACAGCACCTCAATTACTACAGAAAACGAGTGCACTCACCCATGACAAATGTTTGGAGGTATGGACATCATATCAAATTCTATTTGTTGCTTATTCCTCTCCGATGCTTCATATCCCTAATACAACATAAGAAGGGTAACAGCTGAATCAAACGATAACGTACACACATATCTAATCCATACCTCAAACACATAACTAAGGCAGAAAGGGAAGAACAAGGTCTTACAACCTATATAAATCTAACAGGTCATGCTTGATCAAAAGAGAATATCAAAGCATGCATGAAACAAGCAATTACGGACGAAATGTTTTACATGGAAAACATCTGCCACATTATATGTTTTTACCATCTGGAAAAGATGCATATTTATCGTTGTCATTCACAATATCCCATGTCCAAATCACTCAAGCTAAGAACTAGCAACTCTAGTCGTATGTAAACAAAATTGAGAATCATACCTTAAAATCAAAAGCAAACTTCTCTTGCCCAAAATTGACAGTAACCCTACCAAGATTCAGAACATAAATGTAAACCACATGCAAGAAACTGAGATAATTTACGCTAACATCAGTATAAATAAAAGAAAAAGATAAGAATAAGAGCATACTCCTCGTTTTGGCTATGCACAGCTACAGTAGGAAATAGAGGACCCTTGATGTACTTGGAGACAGTCCCTACGAGAGTTCCATTTACCCTGGCATCACGCAAACAAGGATATGTTAAAATAGCAACATGAAAATAAATCGGAAAAAGACATCTATTTTCAATTGATAGCAAAACATTTCTAACATACGTGAAAAAGAATTCCTGCGAATCATAGTTTATACCCCCACCGACTGTATCACCGGTTGTATAAGTCGGACCAAAAGCTTCACCTTGTCTTTTTCCAAGATATATAAGTCCATCCTCACCATGATAGCCACAAGTATTGACTTCCCATCTAGCCAACATTACAGAAGAAATAGCCACACGTGCAAAGTTCAATTTGAATGAACAACAACAAAAATATAGATGATACCTCTTCTTGCATAAACAGAACTCACGCAATCGAACCAAATTTCAGATCTTTCGGAACCTACTTAACTTAAAATAGAACTAACACTATTGAACACTATCCAACCAAACTTCAAAGTTTCCTGAACCAAATCCAACTTCAAGAAAACTAACGCGATTTAAACATGATTGAACCAAACATGATAGAACCTAATCAAAGCATAACTTCCTCTCAGAAACAGGCCTGAACTGAACACCAAATCAAATTACTTTATCAAAGAACCTCGAGTCTACATGAAAATCTAAACACAAAATCGAAAAGGAAAATTCAACAGTACCAACGCTGGCTCGCAATTCTGAATTTATCCGATATAGTGATTCATATGATCATAAAACAGAGCATATACATATATGATTATGATTAAATTTCAGATCTTCCTGAACCTAATCAAATTAAAATAGAACTCACACAATTGATCCAAACTTCAGAACTGTCCTAAACCTACTAATCAAACATAAACAGAACTCACTCAATTGAACCAAATTTGAGATTTTCCTTTCATAACCTAATCAAATCTAAACAAAACTCACACAATTGAAACCAAAAATTTCAGATTGTCCTAAACCTAATCAAACCATAACCTTCCCTAACGATTGAATTGACACGAAGCAATGTAAATAATACCCAGGCTGTCTCGCGGTTCTGAAGCTATCGGTAGTGAAACCAATGGCGACACGTCCTTTAACACCAGCATCTTTGACATAAATCTCGAAGTAGTAAGCGAGACGCTTACACGGAGCAGGCTTATTAGACTGAACAACGCCGACGTCGTGACCGTGTTGGGCGACGCCAGTGTATTTGAGAGAAAGCTTATCGGGAGAGATGATTACAAAATTGCTTAAACCGTTGATCGTGTTTAGCTCCGTCGGTGATTCTTCTTCTCCTTCTTCGTCATCTTCCATCGCGTAGTATGGTTTAGACGAGTGACGAAATTTGTGAAGGAAGTAAGAGTTGTTCATTCAAATCGAATTGGAGGAAACCCTAGATAAATTCTGATTTCGTAGGTTACAGAAACACCATTGTTGAAGATTTCTTTTTGTTTTTTCAAATAGTATATGTTCTTTCGGTTTGGTTTTAATTCGAATTATTCGGTTTTCCAAAACGTTGATTTTAAACCATGGTTTTCGAGTTAAATTTACGAAAAACAATTATTATTGTTTTGGATTTTTGTCAACTATATTTATGACTTTTTTTAAATGTGGTTTTAAAATAAATTTTTAATTTTTCAGTTCAATTTGGATTTAGATTGTTTTTTTTCCGGATGTTATAAGAATAATCGTTTAAAGAATTTATAAAATATTCAAACTAGTCTCTAAATTGAATGTTTTATATCTTTAAATTGAATGTTTTTTTTCGGATGTTATAAGAATGTTTTATATCTTTAAAAAAAAGCATGTCTATATGTTCAATTTAGTTTTAGGTTTGATTGTGATTCAAATTGTTTGGTTTTCTGCGGGAAAAAAAAAGAAAAATTGGTTTTCTTAAAATTCAGTTTATAAAAAATGGTATTTTAAATAAATGCTAAATGCTAAATCTAATTATGGAAGAAAGTTTTAGTACAGTGTTGACTGTAATTCCAATAGTATTTTGTTCTTAAACACCGTTGATAAATAATGGTATTTTAACTAAAACCTAAAAAAAAAATTTATTTCCAAACGAAAGTATTTCGATTAATGTTTTCATTATTTTTGTGAGTGTGTGTGTGTTTCTAGTTAGAAGTAGGAACCACTTTCCCCAATCTCCTGTTTTGTAGGAATCCATGATTCCACATTTACTTCCACGTTCAACTGTATCTCTTATTTAATAAAGGATCAATGAAAAGAAATTAAACAATAAGCACATAGTTTCTCTACAAACAAACAAAAAAACTTTTGTTCTTTATCAAATTTTCAACCTTGTTTTCATTTGGTATCACAACACAAAATCATATATAGCATGGTTGCAAGTAACAAAGACAGACTTGATCTACTCGAAGTCAGCTTGAGCAACGTCCAAGAAGAGCTCGTGAAAATGCACGCAGAAGCCAATGAGAAATTTGCTCACATTGAAGCCTCCTTGAAAAATCTCATTGAGACTATGACGAGACAAGCCATGTTCACAACGTTGGAGTTTCCTAAATTTTCTAGAGGAGATCCAACAGCTTGGCTGAGTAAGGCCAAGCATTTTTTTGAGTTTCAAGATATACGTGAGGATCATCTTCGCGTGCAATATGCATCTTACCATCTCGAAGAAGAAGCATATCAGTGGTGGCTGGCAATGACCAAGACAATTAAAAAAGATAATACGGTCATCACTTGGAACGTATTTGAAGAACATATGTTGGATCGATTTTGTCCGATCGAAGATTTCCATGAAGCGTTATGCAAGATTAAACAAACGGGCAGCCTTGAAGACTATCTACGGGAGTTCGAACGTCTTTTAAGTAAGGTCAACGGTTGGACACAAAAAGCCTTGATGGGAACATTCATGGGAGGTCTTCACTCATCAATTTCTGATAGTATTCGAATGTTTCACCCTCAATCCTTGACGGACGTGATCATGCTGGCTAGAATGAGAGACGAGCAACTACAGAAGGCGAAGAAGAGATCGGCCAACAACCAGTATTAGGCCACACTCTATTTATATTTTCAATCTCCTAGTACTATAGTTGAGATAGATTTTTGTTTCCTAGTTCATTTTATATTTATAACAAAGCCTAGTCAAAAATGTTTATCTAGCACCTCTAAGAAGGATTGAGTTAGGTGCTATACATGTAAGACAGACTTGAAAGCTTGTGTTCCTATTTCCCAAAACTAGTGAATTATTCGGTTTTCCAAAAAGTTGATTTTAAACCTTGGTTTTCCAGTTAAATTTACGAAAAACAATTATTATGGTTTTGGATTTTTGTTAACTATGGTCTCATTGGTAACAGCTGTTATTTTTGGCCGTAGAGATTTTGACTTTAAAATTTTAGCTGCAGAGAATTTGGCTGTAGATATCTTGACTGTAGAAATTTTAACTGTTAAAATCTGATTGTTTACCAATAACTTTTAAAGTTGTAATTGTTATTTTATTATTATTATTAAATAATAATAATAATAATAATAATGAATATATATTATGTCAGACATTAATTCATATAGCACTTTAATGAAAAATAAAATTTTATTAATGATAAATTAAAATTCTAAAAAAATAAGTCAATCAAATATGTGATTTTGTTTGAAAACTAATTAAAAACAAACAACTATAAGAATAAGAAAAATAACTGAAATTGCAGACATCAATTTATTAAGTCATTAAAATTTTAAATAGTACTAAAATATAAAATGCATTGAGTAGTTATATGAGCAGTCAAAAATCCATTAAACACTAATCAATGCATATTTTGAATGTTATTCTATTTTTTTTTTTTTTGAATTTAATGTTAAATTATATTCAAAAGAGGAATGGCGTTTGTACAACTAGTGCATCATGTGTTTGAAAATATTTGAAAGAAAAAATAGAGTTTTAAGTCTCCTTGGCATCAGATCCTAGCACTGAACCAAAGTTGTAAGCCTTGGTCATAACGCTGGTCTCTCATCCATTGGATAGCAAGGAACTGATTTCTAACCTGTCGATCAACCCACTTAACGATTTGACCTGCAGTGTGCGCTGACTCCCCATGCCTTCTGCCATTACGCTCTTTCCAAATGGCATACACCAAAGCTTGAAAAACGTATCTAGACAAGAACGCCTCCGTACGATCACGCTGCTGGTTCGAGAGATAAGTGATAATCGCAGGCCAGTGCGTGGTATATTCAGCCTTGTAAACCCCTTCGGCAAGAGCAGCCCAAATTTTAGAAGCGAAACCACAAGAGAAAAAGAGATGGTCCCGTGTTTCAAGAGCTTGATGGCAGAGAAGACAGTCGCCCAAGAGATTCCTGGTCCACCGAATCATTCCGTCCCCGGTTGCTAACCTGTTGTGAACAGCTAACCAGACGCAGAAAGAGTATTTTGGCATAGCATGCAGAAACCAGACTCCACGATGCCAAGCAACAGTAGGAGATGTGGTTCGGATATGATTCCAGATGTCCTTAGTTGAAAAGCGTGGATGATAAACATCATTCTTACCCCTCCAAAGAACCACATCAGGCTGCTCTGTTCTCCGCTGAAACTGTTGGAATAGAACCTCTTCAATAACGTTTAGAGAGTCTTGACGATGTCTCCGCTGTCTATGAGAGGACCATGCTTCCGCCACAATCATAGATTGTCCAATCCCAAGTGCAAGAATCCCCTGTCTCCCCACAACATCCTCCTGTTTCCCCAGAGGAGACCAATTGTCCAACCAAAAAGAGGTCAAAACACCGTTCACAACCTCAACTTTGCAGAAAGATTCAGCCAAAGCCTTGTACTTCAATATTTTTTTCCATATCCATGAGCCTAAACTAACAGTCTCCTTTGCTAGCCACAGCGGTTTGTTCTTCAGTAGAAATCTATCCACCCACCTAACCCATAGAGAGTTACTATGAGAAACAATTCTCCACACGAGCTTAAGACAACACACATCATTTGCCTCTTTCAAAATCCGAAGTCCTAACCCCCTTTCCCTTTGCAGCTTGCAAACCTGCTGCCATGGAAGTTTCGATTTCTTTAGATTCATGTTGGCACCGGACCATAGAAAAGCAGAGCATATTTGTTCAATTTCTCGTATACACGATCGAGGCAAGTGAAACACACTTAACCAGAAGTTACAAGTGCTCCAGATAACCGAACTGATGAGATTAAAATGCCAGCAAATGAGAGAGAACGAGACGTCCATGAACCAATTCGTTTCCGGATCTGCTCAAGCAATGGAGCATATATAGTCCGCCCCTGAGAGGCGTTTAGTAACCAAGGGCAAGCCCAAATACCTTACAGGAAGCTGACCAACATCAAATAAGAACTCAGTTGCGATTTGTTGACGAGTCGTGTCTGTGACCCCAGCTGAAAACAAGGTATACTTCTCCATATTGATTTTCAACCCCGAGAATTTTGCAAACTTGTCAAAAACATCAACAATACCAGCAATGGAGCGGAGTTTCCCATCTGATAGCACCATGAGGTCGTCAGCGAAGCTTAAATGAGTCAACCCTATATTGCGGCAACGTGGGTGGTAATCAAATTGTCCTATCCCCGCCACCTTATCCAACAACTTTGAGAGAACATCCATACAAATGACAAAAAGGTAAGGAGACAAGGAACACCCTTGTCGTAAGCCACGTGAGCTTTGGAAGTAACCCGCAAGTTCACCATCCACTTGAACCGAGAAAGAAGCCGTAGTGATACATAGTTTGATCCACTGTATAAACTGGGGAGGAAAACTAAGAGTAGCAAGAACATTGAGGAGAAATGACCATTGAACAAAGTCGAACGCCTTAGAAATATCTATTTTTATGGCACATCGTTCTGAAATAGAGTCTTTGTGGTAGTCTTTACCGAGTTTTGTAGCAAGCAATACATTTTCAATCAACAAACGATCCGCCACAAAAGCAGATTGGTTGCCTGAGATGAACTTTGGGAGAACTTGTTTCAACCGATTAGCAATAATCTTCGAGATAACTTTTTATAAAACATTGCAGCAGGAGATAGGACGATAATCCTTCATCACAGAGGCTTCTAAAGTTTTAGGAATCAGGGCAAGAATGGTGGAGTTAATCCCCTTCAGGAAGAACCCTTTATCAAAAAAAGACTTCACCGCCATGGTAAATTCAGCTCCAATAATATCCCAGGTCGCCTTATAGAATTCCGCCGTGTAGCCATCAGGGCCGGGTGATTTGTCGTTTGGCACAGCAAATAGAACCAACCTAGACCCTGATTAGTAACAGACTTTTAAGAATTTAAAATTATTTAAAGCATTGACAGCTATATTTTTGTCAATCAGACTTTTATTGCTTTTATTTTTTTTTTAGTTTTGAAAGTCACTTTTATTTTTTCTTTCCTTGTTTTCTCAAAAATTTTAAAGCATCAAAATCATGCTGTAAAACTAAATAATTTTAAAAACATTTTTTTTTTCTCCCCATTATATTTAAAAGCTCTCCAAAAGTGTATATATATATTTTTTACATATTATATTTTTACAAATTAATTATCCTCATTTTATTCCCTTTCTTTTAAGATCCATTTCAATAATAATTTTTTTTTTCATCATCATAATTAATAATGGTGTAAAAGATTTAAGAAATTCATCATTAATAAGAGAGTAACATTCAAAACAATGCACTAATAAGTGTATAATGGATTTTTGACTGCTAGTATAACTACTCAATTAAAAAAAACATTCAAAACAATTAAAAATCAATCAAAAACCAATCACCAAAAATAAAACAAAAAAACAGAATTTTCAAACAAAATCATATATCTGATTGACTTACATTTTTAAAATTATAATTTATCAGTAATAATTTTTTTTGGTTATTAAATTTCTATATGGATTAAATTCTGATATAATTTATATTTATTATAATTATATTATTAATATCTAATGAATAATAAGAAAAATAGCTACAGCTTTAAAAGTTGTTGGTAAACAATCAGATTTTAATAGTTAAAGTTTTTAAAGTTTTTACAGTCATAGCATTTACAGCCAAATTCTCTACAGCTAAAAATTTAAAGTCAAAGTCTCTACAACCAAAAATAACAGCTGTTACCAATCAAAGCCCTAATATCTTCACTCTTACCGTAGAGGTAAGTTTGGTTTGGTCATCCAAAGAACAACGAAAAGGTAGCAACTCTTGAAGCTCATCAATAGAAATACCCTCATAGTCCGTAGGGAGAAACTGAAGGAATTCTCGAAAATACTTTTCCGCCTCTGTCTTAATATCATCGCCTTTCACCACCCGCCCATCACCACACTGAATTTCATGGATTGTATTCATCGCCTTCCTAGCCGCATCTGCTTGATGAAAAGCTTTATTTTATCCCCCACCTGCAAGGCTGCAACGAATGCAATTTTGACCTTTGTTTTAAGAATTTCTCCTCAAGGCCAGCAACCTGCTCCCACCGTAGAAAGTCTCATTTTCCTCCTCCATTGACTGTGTCGTTGGATTAGTCAAGTTCTCCTGCTGCTTCTTACACAGATCATCCCATGCCTCCGATGACCGCTTTTCCAAGTGACTAATACGCTCCTTTGCCATACTGCAAACTGTAGGCTTAAGTCCCTTTAACTTTTTAGTAAACCGATGTAGAGTCGAAGTAGAAAGGAACAGAGGCTCCGTTCCAGTCCAATAGTTCCGCACCGTCAGTACAAAATCCTCCATTTCCATCAAAACATTAACAAACTTAAAAGGTCTGTGTTTGTGTATAATACCAGTCGCCTCACCTGTCAAATGAATCCGACAACGCAAATGGTCTGAACAACCCCCTGCCTCAAAGACACTATAAGCATGTGGATAAGCCTGGAACTATATATCATTCACCAACACCCGGTCCAATTTCTTCATAATAGGATCCTCATCTCGCCTATTCCACCACGTAAATAACGGACCGTGGGATGCCATATCCATCATCAGACAATAGTTCACGACCTCCTGAAAATCACCCATACCACTTGTAACCATAGGAGACACATCCACCCTCGAGTGCTCCTCTATATCAAGAGTCTCATTGAAGTCACCCATGATCATCCAAGGTTTACCTCTAAAAAGAGGCGAATCGTAATGGTCCTTTAACTCCTGCCATAGGACCTTCCTCTGTTCCGCAAGGTTCAGAGCATACACAAAGGAACAAAAGAACTCATCGGCTTGATTTTCCAACTTCACCGCACAAGTAATAATCTGTTCTCTCTTATAGACAGGCGTGAGTCGCACATTGCCTCGCCAAGCAACCCATATGCGACCCCGCCTATTCTCCTCGTAATTAGTCAACACCGACCAACCATTAAACACAGCTCGACTTAACCTCTCCGCATTTTTCTCTCGAACCCGTGTTTCCAACATACTACCAAACTAAAACGAACTCCCCTCCACCCACCGTTTAACTATGGAATGCTTTGAAGATTTGTTTACGCCCCGGACATTCCAAAAGAACCCCGACATCTAAAGGTTTGGAGGGGTAACCTTCTTTCCCAAGTCTCTAGGATTAACCCTAGCAGACTGAGTAGAGTAGGTAGAGATAGTCTTATGAGCAGTTTTTGAATCCCTAGGGAGAGATGGCCGTAAAGCAACCGCAGGTTTAGCCCCGCGATCCTTAGCCAATGTCTCCGCACGTTGAACCTCCCTCTTAGACATCGCCTCTGAAGTTGATGGAAGCGGAACTTCCTCATCACTCACCGTCCCTTCCTCACCATTATCCCCCGCGATATCAACATCCTCTTATAGAACCGCATATGTGTTTGACAGGGTGGTGACCCCCGGATTTACACCATCCTGCTTCTTACTCGGACTACGACTTGACTTGGAAGGGGTAACCCAGGGCTGCTCCTCTGTGTCAGCACTAGCCTCAGTTCGAACGTCAGACTGGACACCCTCTTTGCTAGCAGCAAGTTCCTCCACCAGTTTAGCAGGAACCACTATTGACAAATCACCTTTCGTATCCTCAACCTCCTTGACACCTACATTTCCAACAACCTCCTGTACACCTACATCGACCCGATCACCAGTTGCAGGTAAAGTCAACTCCTTATGGTTGTCCACAGAGAGACATGTATCTCGCAGGTGACCCCATTTCTGACAATAAGCACACTTGGGCGGCAACCAAGGGTAAGCATAGTGTATTACAATATCCAACTCACCATCCTCCTCTCCAGTAAACACAAACTCCCGAGGCAAATCCTTCGTTAAATCCGCTTCGACCAAAACCTTCGCTTCATCAAACCTAGAACAAGTGTCTGTTGTGGGATGTAGCCTAACAGGCTTGCCGACGGCACTGGCCAGAAGTTCTAAACCCTTGTCCGTAAACAAAGGGGGTGGGACGTTCGTAAGCGTAATCCACAGTGGGATAGATCTCATCGCTGGCTGTGTATCCTCGGTGAAAGGAGACCACTTTGAAACAATCATCGGGATGTCCATAATATTCCACATTCCTCTGTTTAAAACACGATGGCGGAGACCTTCATTCCGAATGCGGAACTTCACCATGGAATTGTTTACCGCGTAAACATCAATGAGAGCCGACCTATCCCCCAAACGCCAAATCTTATTCACAATCATGTGAATTTTCCCCACATGTGGAGCCTTGCCATTCAAAAAAATTTCGATGATGAAATCCTCCCATAAAGGTTTGGCTCCAACAAAAACCTCCTTTGGAACCACGACCTTCTCTTTCCCGTCCACCTCCGACACCACAAACTTCTGCTAAACGAAAACATGCATCTTAGCCACGGTAAGCCAAGTTCGATTCACTTCTCGCTTCCCCGTCCCCTGACTCTGAGACAAAACTTCCTTAGATCTTCCCTCTGAATCCTCCAACTCCACTCCGAGTCTCTGGATCCCACCAACAGTAAGATCCTGATCAACCACCACCGCCAGACTCTCCCGTTCACGGCCTGGAGAGGCCGTCGCCGGCACCATACGTGCACAGGAAGCCAAAAACAGAACAAAACCCTAATCACTTTTAAATTGCCCTTCCACGTCAGCACTACCAAAAAATAATTGAATTGAATTAACGGTTTATAGAATGTTATTCTATTATCAATGATGAATTTCATAAACTCTTTTATAGTATTATTAGTGATGATGATGACAAAAATAAAATTTATTATTGAAATGGATCTTAAAAGAAAGAGAATAAAATGAGAATAATTAATTTATAAAAATAAAATATGTAAAAAATATATATATACTTTTAGAGAGCTTTTAAATATAAAAGGGAGAAGAAAATAATGCTTTTAAAAATATTTAGTTTTTAAAGCATGAATTTGACGACTTTAAAAAAAATGTGAAAACAAGAAAAAAAAAAGCGGCTTTCAAAGCTTTAAAAAAAATAAAAGCAAAAAGAAGTTTGATTGACAAAAAGTGGCTGTCAAGGCTTTAAACATTTTTAAAGTCTTAAAAGTGTGCTACCAATCAGGCCTATATTTATAAATTTTTTTAAATGTGGTTTTAAAATAAATTTTTAATTTTTTCGGTTCAATTTGGATTTAGATTGTTTTTTTTCCAGATGTTATAAGAATAATCGTTTAAAGAATTTATAAAATATTCAAACTAGTCTCTACAGAAGTATGTTTTATATCTATAAAAAAAAAGCATGTCTATATGTTCAATTTAGTTTTAGGTTTCGACTTTGATTCAAATTGTTTGGTTTTCTGCAGGCAAAAAAAAAAAATATTGGTTTTCTTAAAATTCAGTTTATAAAAATGGTATTTTAAATAAATGCTAAATGCTAAATCTAATTATACTAAATAAAAGTAGAAGCTATAAGCTTCTAAGCCTGTCCACCTAAGCTTTAAAACAACCAATAGGGATTCAACATATCACTAATTAACATTTTTAAAATTTTGCAGAATTTTATATATTAAGAATTATTTTAAACAACCTATCAGGATTTGACATGTCATTCATTAACATTTTCTAAATTTCCAGTATTTTTTAGAAAAAGGAAAATTTTAAATTTATGGAAATAAAAAAACTATGTACAATATCCCACATTGGCTAAAAATTTATTAGAAAATGGTTCAAACCAGTATAAATAAGATTAATATGTTTCCAACAAGGAATGAGCACGAAAGCTTGATTTATCAGGCGTCCAAGTTTAAAAGTTTTATTCGGTTTGATCCTGTTTTTATTTGATCAAACTAAAACTTTAAAAAATTTTAAAAAATATTATAATATTTAAATTTTTTAAAATTTTAAATATTATAAATATTGAAAATTTTAGAAGCTCTTAGCTTTTAAAAAGTTTTTAAATATTATAATTTTAAAATTTTAATAGTTTAAAATATTACAAATGTTGAAACTTTTTAAAATGTTCAAATATTATATTCGAACCTTTTAAAAGTTTAAAATATTATAAATATTGAAATTTCTAAAAGTTTTAGCTTTAAAAAGGTTTCAAAATATTATAATTTTTAAATTTTAAAAATTTCTTAACATTTAAAAGATTTTTAAAAAATTAAAATTTATAAATTTAAAAAATTTAAAATATTATAAATATTGAAACTTTTAAAAGGTTCAAATATTAAAATATTTAAACTTTATAGAATGTTTTAAAATATTACAATTACTTAACCTCCATAGAAATTTTAAGATAGTATATCTATACTAATAAAAAGTTGAAGTTATAAACTCCTAAAGGTGTCCATATAGGATTTTAAAAAACCAATAAGAATTAGATATTTCGCTAAGAAATTTTTTGGAAATATAGTAGTAATCTATATTATTATGATTTTTTAGAAAAATAAAATAAAATCTATAGAAATAAAAGAAATATGTACAAAGTCCCACATCGGCTAGAAAATTTTAGACAATGGCTGAGAACCATTATAAATAAAAATAATATGTTTTTAACTATGAATTTATCAGGTTTGCTTGATTTATGCTTATTTATCTGGTTTCCAAATTTAAAAGTTATTTGATTTATTTTAGCAAATTAAAAATTTTAAAGGTTTAAATATTGATTATATAATGTTTAGAAATATTATTAATACCTCCATAAAAATGTCAAAATATTATAACTATTTAAACTCTATAAAAATTAAAAGTGTCAAGAATATTTAACTCTAAAAATTTTTTACAGATAATTAAATTACATCTAAATTTTGAATTATTTTAAATATTTAATCTCTTTTACAAATTTAAAAGTTTAAGAATTACAAAATATTATATATCAAAATTTTTAATATATTGAAAATATCTTACTTATCTCCGTTTGTGCTTTATATCTCTTATGAGCTGTAAAACATGTTTTTGTGTATGAATTTATAGATGATTTGATACATTTGCAGTAAAAAAATTTATTTTTAAGTCTAAGAAAGAAGGATTGACGTCGTAAGACCTTGATTTGATGTTATTTGAGTTTAAAGAAGAAGGATTGACAAAAAGCACAAATATTATTTTTACTATACATGTGTTCATATTACTTTCTCTGCAAGTAAGGATTTTGGTTTGAGAAGTAGATGGATGGAATTATGAATAATTGAGTGCATGTGTTGACTATGCTGGTTTTCATGAATTGCACAATTTTAATGAGAAAAAAATGATTTTGGTCTTGGAGTTTGATGGGTTAACAAGTTGTGTGGTAGTCTAAAAAATAGGTTTTTTCAGTGAAAGAATGTGAAAAAGTTGACAAGGAAGAACAAAAAGAAGAGTATAACAAAGAACTGGATGGTAAAAATAACTATGACAATTACCATAAAATTTGACAATGAAAATGACAAGAAAGAATATAAAGAATAAGAATCTTTTATCTTATAAATCACAAGTCACCTAGCGAATAATAATCTGCCACATAGATTATTGTTTTAGATTTTTAAAAAATTAATTGGGAAAAGAAATAAAAAGCAGTTTTATTTCCTCCCATTTAGAGGGATGAAAAAGAAAATGGGTTTCATTGAGCCACGATCTCCACCTACTTCTCATAAACTAACTGCTGGGGAAATAACTTTAATGAATACTTTTCGTTAACAATTTGTTGATTAACCAGTTTCACTTATCCAAAAATAAATAGCTTATTTCTTCTTTTCTTTTTCTACTGAAACACGAATCATCTCATGAATTTTAAAATGTTGGCGCCGATCTTCACGATCAAACTATATCGTGATTCATTCATTGTCTACATCGATCCTTTGATTTTTTTATCACCAAATAATTTTTCAAAATTCTTGCAAATGATCAACTCGATATGGCTATAGAGTACTTTGAAGTCGCATCGGTTAAGAGACCGATATTGTGTAGATCTTGAGGCATGGCTTTCAGAAATTCTTCGTTATCAATGGCGGTACAGTAAGAGAGTTCTTCTGTTTTTTTGGTAGTAAATTATGGGTTAGTGATGATAACATGTTTAATTTGATGGTTTTTTTCACTTTGATGATTTTTTTTTTTTAATTTGCAGTACTAGATCTTTCAATAACATTGAAGTGCCAAACGCTTAAAATACTATCCCTCATATACGAATCAAAAAGAGTGGGGGATCATGAAGAGATTGAGGAAGCAAATTGAAGAAAAAGAATAAACTAGAAGAGTCTAAACCCTTGTGCTATCCATGTGTCCACTAAAAAGGTTATAAACCCTCTGTCAATTTCATACGTTTACAAATACAGTAATGCAATATGTTGTCATTTAACCTTTTTTTTGAAAAAGATATATGTTGTCATTTATTTTTTTAAATTTTGTTGAGTTTTTGATGAATTCATCTCTTTTATATGTGATATTATTACATATTATATCTTGAATCATTTTATTTACATATTATAAATTGAATAATTTTATGTGATATTTTATTACATATTTTTTTTATAATATTGTGACAAGTACCAAACTATCAATTCAAAATAATTTGTAGTTTCTAACCATTTTTTTCTTAATAATTAACTTTAAATTTTTAACCAGATAAAAATAATAGTAATTTTTAACCATATTAGAAAATAAATTCCCGTACGAAAGTACGGGGTTAATACTAGTACATTAAATAAAAAATATGAAAATATAGGTGATAGCGATCAATTAAATATGAAAAAGAGATAAATTCATGATTATAAATTTGTTTCATTTTTCTGGTGGCCAAAGAAATGGTTTAAGATATTTGAGGTCACCAGTTTGATCCGCCTCGCCTGGACGTCGAGTTAGATTCATGATTTTTTTATCAGATTTGATTTTAAAACACAACTAATTTTTATATTTTAAAAATTGTGTATATGAAATTTATTTTTTTCCTTAATAGTAATTTAAATTTTTCTGTAAGATAACATTTCATTACCGTCATCAATCATATATAATTTTTATCAAAATATGTCAAATAAACCCACGCGTAGCGTGGGTTCAAAACCTAGTTATGGAAGAAAGTTTTAGTACAGTGTTGACTGTAATTCCAATAGTATTTTGTTCTTAAACTCCGTTGATAAATAATGGTATTTTAACTAAAACCTAAATTATTTTATTTCCAAACGAAAGTATGTCGATTAATGTTTTCATTATTTTTGTGTGTGTGTTTCTAGTTAAAAACAAAGGATCTTCTTAGAAGTAGGAACCACTTTCCCCAATCTCCTGTTTTGTAGGAATCCATGATTCCACATTTACTTCCACGTTCAACTGTGTATCTCTTATTTAATAAAGGATCAATGAAAAGAAAACACAATAAGCACATATATTTCTCTACAAACAAACAAAAATCTTTTGTTCTTTATCAAATTTTCAACCTTGTTTTCATTTGTGTATCACAAGTTCACAACACAAAATCATATATAGCATGGTTGCAAGTAACAAAGACAGACTTGATCTACTCGAAGTCAGCTTGAGCAACGTCCAAGAAGAGCTCGTGAAAATGCACGCAGAAGCCAATGAGAAATTTGCTTACATTGAAGCCTCCTTGAAAAATCTCATTGAGACTATGACGAGACAAGCCATGTTCACAACGTTGGAGTTTCCTAAATTTTCTAGAGGAGATCCAACAGCTTGGCTGAGTAAGGCCAAGCATTTTTTTGAGTTTCAAGATATACGTGAGGATCATCTTCGCGTGCAATATGCATCTTACCATCTCGAAGAAGAAGCATATCAGTGGTGGCTGGCAATGACCAAGACAATTAAAAAAGATAATACGGTCATCACTTGGAACGTATTTGAAGAACATATGTTGGATCGATTTTGTCCGATCGAAGATTTCCATGAAGCGTTATGCAAGATTAAACAAACGGGCAGCCTTGAAGACTATCTACGGGAGTTCGAACGTCTTTTAAGTAAGGTCAACGGTTGGACACAAAAAGCCTTGATGGGAACATTCATGGGAGGTCTTCACTCATCAATTTCTGATAGTATTCGAATGTTTCACCCTCAATCCTTGACGGACGTGATCATGCTGGCTAGAATGAGAGACGAGCAACTACAGAAGGCGAAGAAGAGATCGGCCAACAACCAGTATTAGGCCACACTCTATTTATATTTTCAATCTCCTAGTACTATAGTTGAGATAGATTTTTGTTTCCTAGTTCATTTATATTTATAACAAAGCCTAGTCAAAAATGTTTATCTAGCACCTCTAAGAAGGATTGAGTTAGGTGCTATACATGTAAGACAGACTTGAAAGCTTGTGTTCCTATTTCCCAAAACTAGTGAATTCCGCATTATTTATTGAAATTACTAGTTTTTTGTTTTCCCATTGTTTATCTATTCTTCTTAGGCTAAAGGATGTTGACCAATTTGATTAGTAGCTAGGCTTTAAATAGAGCTCTAAACAAACACACACAAGAAAACAGTAGGTAATAACTAACAATACCACTAAACCCTTAATTTGTTTTCATATTATCACATGACTTGTAATTGTTCATGCATCTACATATATAACTATATGAATTTTCCATGTATATACAATGGTCCTTACCTAGTAGGCTAGTAAGAAGGATCTTTGAAAACAATCACAAACACTATACAACAAACAGCGAATAATATGATGAAAATATCGAACGTGAGAGCAGTCATAGCTTGATCACTAAGGTCCATGTTCTTTCCACCTAACCGGTCAACCATATCAGGTATTGATTCATAGCCTCTAAAATCTTGCTCTTTCGGATCCTCAAGCTTCATCCTCATCTTCTCAGCTTGACGACTCGCTACTTCTTGAGCCAATGTCCAGTCATAAAACCTCCGAGTCTCCACATCGCTTAAAACATTGTAGACTTCCCTTAGTTTCATGAACTTGTCTGAAGCTGTTTTAAGTGGTAATGAAGTTGTGTCTGGATGATACTCTTTGGATAATCTCCGGTACGCAGATTTTATCTCTTCTAGATCAGCATCTGTTGAGACACCTAAGAATCTGAAAAATGATTAAAATTACAAATTATGATCAAGAAAAAAAGAAAAGGCATGTAGTAGTCATGAGAATCTTTGGTTGTGCTCAACTGGTAATGAGAATCAAAAGAGTCTTTGATTAGTTCTGCAAATTTTTCATCACTGAAGAGATTTGTTTTGTCCTCTTCAACGGATTTGGTTTGGTTGGATCCTCCTCCGATCCAGCCTTCATCCGGGCTTTCCCAGTGGATTCTTGTGTCTACTCCGGGAGATGGTTTTGGCGGTTTTGTCGGGTCTTGTGACGCGTAAATACCTATCACTCTTCTTGCTGTTATCCTTCTAAGTGCTCTAGTTTCGTCTCTGAAATGCGTGGCTTTATGGATTTTGGGTAGGAGAATAGAGGACGTTCGAGCATATGTCGAAGTTGCAGAAGCCATGGATTTCTGTTGAAGATGGTTTGGTCTTTCTTCTCTTTTCCCTTCATGTTTTTGGTTGCTGTTACGCCTCAGAAACTTGTCTTACGGCCTCATGATATGTGTGGTCTGAATTTTTTTTATATCTTTATTGTCCTATCTTGTGTCCATACTCCATAGGAACAACAAAAAAAAAAACTACCTCGTCTCTGTTTGGTCATTATGCAATTTTTTACTGTAATCTAAAACATTCAAATAACAATCCACTTCAATCTGGTAAGGTATGCAAGTGTTTGGACTTAATTTTCTGAAGGCCCATCTCCAAACCCAACTTTGATAGCCATGTACAAAATGCATACTTCAAGGTTGTATGAGAACCATGTAGAATATGATAACTGATGATTATTATTCACAGCCAATGGCACATATTTATACAAGAGTTTGTTACAACTGTATCTTGGAGATTACGATAGATATACAAGATAAGAACAAATGCTAAATTATAGAGATAAACTCTATCTACACTAATAGGCCCCCTCAAGATGGACGGCGGCGACAGAGTCCAATCTTGTCAGAAAGTTCAAGAAAGCGAACCCGAGGCAATGGTTTAGTGAGAGCATCGGCTAACTGGTCAGCGGAGCAAATGTGAGCAACCCGTAGGTTCTTGCCTTGAACCTGTTCACGAACGAAGTGATAATCCAAGGCAAGATGCTTCATTCGGGAGTGGAACACCGGATTGGCAGAGAGATAAGTAGCACCCACATTGTCGCAATACAATACCGGTACATCAGTAGACTTCAGGCCGAGTTCAGTCATGAGCGAAGTAAGCCACTTGACCTCGGAAGCAGCAGCAGTGAGAGCACGATACTCTGCTTCCGTCGAAGACCTTGCAACACCAGTTTGCTTCTTCGAGGACCATGAGATAGGTTGATGTCCCAAATAAGTAATGTAGGCACCTGTGGAGGTATAGTCATCCCGATTTCCAGCCCAGTCTGCATCCGAATAAGCATGGAGATTGAACGGAGACTAAGCAGAGAAGAAGATTCCCACATTTGCAGTACCTGCAAGGTAACGCAAGACACGTTTCACAGCCTCCCAATGAAGTGTTCGAGGTTGATGCATATACTGAGACAAACGATTCACAGCAAAGGCTATGTCTGGTCGAGTCAAGCCAAGATATTGAAGACTTCCAACAGTAGCACGGTAAGAAGCAGGGTCCGAAAGAAGATCACCAGAAGAGAGCGTAAGAACCTGACCAGAGGACATCGGAGTCGCGACAGGCTTGGCATCAGCCATCTTAGTCTTGCGAAGAAGATCCGTGATGTATTTGGTTTGAGTGAGATGAAGACCAGCCTTAGTACGATAAGCTTCCGTGCCAAGAAAGTAAGAAAGCTCTCCCACGTCTTTGAGTGAGAACTTGTTTGCAAGCTGATCCGTGACACGAGTAATGGCAGACATGGAGGTGCCAGTGACGATGATATCGTCAACATAGACCAACATGTACACAAAAGATTTGCCCAAACGTAAGACAAAGAGTGATTCGTCAGCAAAGGATTTCTTGAAACCAATGCTGATAAGAAAATCTTTGAGGGCAGTGTACCAAGCTCGTGGTGCCTGCTTAAGACCGTACACCGCTTTTTTGAGACGACACACATGATTGGGGCGATCCTTGTCGATGAAACCCGGAGGCTGAAGCATGTAAACTTCTTCTTCCAATGGACCTTGAAGAAAAGCATTGTTGACATCTAACTGTTGGAGAGGCCAGTTAGAGGCAACAACAGTACCAAGAACAAGGCGAATAGTGGCATGTTTGATGACCGGACTGAAGGTTTCATGAAAATCAATGCCCGGACGCTGGTGAAAGCCTTTCGCAACAAGGCGAGATTTGTAGGTTTCCACTGAGCCATCGGGTTTGCGTTTGATCCTGTAAACCCATTTAGAGCCAACAATGTTAGTAGCAAATGATCTATCAACAAGATCAAATGTATGGTTTCGGCCAAAAGCATCATATTCAGTGCTCATAGAGTTTCGCCATTTATTATCCTTTAATGCTTGTGTCAGGTTTTCCGGTTCCACCTCCTGCAATACTGTATGAAGACCATACTTGGTGTTTGGTTTCTTGATGTTGTTCTTCCCCCGCGTGACCATAGGATGAACATTAGCCGCTGGAGTGGAGGATGAAGCAGAGTTTGTCAAGTCGGTTGAAACAGGAGCTGCAGAGGAGACGTTATGATCCGACCCTTGCGACACACTATGTGCAGGTGAAGGAGTGAGACACGGGAGAGTGGCCAAGACAGGAGTTTGAGGAAAAATTGGAACAAGAGAAGCAGAGACAGAGTCAGAAGGAACAGAGTGTGAAGAGGAGGATTGTGTTTGAGCTAATAAACGAGAGAAAGGGAAATCCGATTCAACAAAGTTTACGTGACGAGAGATGTAGACCCGAGAGGTTTCCACATCAAGACATAGATAGGCGCTTTGAGTGAGAGAGTATCCGATGAAGACACATGGCTTTGATCTTGGAGCGAACTTGTTCTGACCATAGGGTCTGATCCACGAATAACAAAGACAGCCAAATGTTCGCAGCTTGGTGTAGTTTGGCACATCACGAAGAGGAGCTGATACGGTGTGTTGTCTGCAAGGATTGGAGTGGTAAGACGATTGATCAAATAGACCGCTGCTGCAAAAGAGTATGTCCAGTATGAATGCGGGATTTGAGCTTGAGTGAGGAGCGAGAGACCCGTTTCTACAATGTGCCGGTGCTTTCTTTCGGCTACACCATTGTGTTCTGGTTTTTGCGGAGGACTGGTGAGGTGTGAGATTCCGTGAGTTGCAAGAAACTGGCGTAAGGCAAGGTACTCTCCACCATTGTCCGAGAAGAGAGTGATGATTTTGTTGTTGAACCGGTTTTCAATGAGAGACTTGAAGATTGGAAAGATTTGAGCTACCTGAGATTTTTGTTTGAGTGGATAGAGCCATGTATAGCGAGTATAATGATCAACAAAGACAACATAATATTTGTAACCATCAACTGACATGACTGGAGATGTCCAAACATCAGAGAAAATAATTTCTAACGGACGAGTAGAGGTAAGAGTTGAAGTAGAAAATGGAAGCTTATGACTTTTATTAATGGCACATGAGTTGCAAAAGGTAAGAGAAGATACAGAGGAAGAACTAGGTAAGGAGAATTTAGAGATCATGGTGCAAAGTGTTTGAAGATTGGGGTGTCCTAGGCGAGAATGCCATTCAAAAGGAGATGACTTGATTGCAGAAAAAGCTGAAATAAAAGGCTTGGAAGAGGAAAGCGGCCACTCATACACTCCATCATTGGCCTTGCCGCTGAGAAGTGTTGTCCCCGTGTGAAGATCCTTCACCTGAAAGTCATAGGGGCAAAGTTGAATCATAACATTATTTGCTTTGCATAACTTGTTAACCGAAATGAGATTCTTCTTCATTGCAGGAACACATAAGACATTTTGCAACCGAATAGGTTTAAAAGGTGAGGGAAAGGAGACGAAACCAGTGTGAGAAATGGGCAAGCCTGCACCATTACCGATCATCACATTGTCAGCTCCATTATATGGTGTTTGGAGCGAGAGTTTGCTGAGATCGCTGGTGATGTGGTGAGAGGCAGCGCTATCAAGAAGCCAAGGAGTGAGATCAGGCTGTGTACCAGTGGTGGTGTGATGAGCTTGAGGTCGCCATTGGGGAGCAGGAAGAGGCAAATGCGGAGCCGGGGAAGGAGCATAGCCACGAAACTGGTTGAAGTGCGGAGCAGAGTATGAAAACTGTTGTGATGGTTGTTGATATTGCGGACAACGTTTAGCTCCATGACCCTGAACACCACAAAGTTGGCATTTGCCAAGATATGGGCGAGAGGGACGAAAACCACCGCGAGATGAGGTGAAGCCACCACGAGACGATTGCCGAGAAGATTGTGACACATTAGCAGTCGCAGGAACAGAGAGACTGGTATCACTGGCAGCCATTAGTGCGTTTTCTCTGTTGATGAGCTTCTCATGGAGCTCTTCAATGGAGATTGGTGTATCACGGCCTTGAACCATCTCCACAATAGCTCTGTAGTCATCATTGAGGCCACTAGTGATGTAGTCAAGGAGATCTTCATGTGGTAACGGAGCATCAATCAATGCTATTTGATCTGCTTTGGTAATGATACCACGCAGATAGTCATGGACAGACTTGTTTCCCTTAGTGCTCTCCTTGAGTTGATCCCTGATTTGACGAAGACGACCACGGGTGGATTTCCCATAGGTGTTAGAGAGGATCTCCCAGATGTTGCGAGTAGTGGTTGCACGAGCGACGATGGCTTGAACAGGAAGGGAGAGAGATCCAAGCAAGGCGCTGAAGAGAAGCTTATCTTGTCGTTTCCAAGCAGCAAAGTTTGGATTGACTTGATTCGCTTCAGTAGCAGAAGGGAGCGTAGCGGGTGGTGTGTTGTCTTCATCGGCAATAAAGCAATGAAGTTCATGTGCTTCAAGGAGAGATCTGACCTGGAGACGCCAGGTGATGAAGTTGTCTGGTGTAAGCTTGGTTATGTTGCTCATGTTGAGCGAGATTAGAGTTTTGTGGGGTTCTGTAACGTTGAAAACAGGGGCGGATTCAGAAGAGGTAGAAGAAGCATCAGATGACATGATGAGAAGGAAGAGAGATTTGAGAAGAACAAGGAAGAAGAACAAGGAAGAGAAAGAAGGAGACGTAAAAAAATTTAGAGTTGGATCAGTTGCTCTGATACCATGTAGAATATGATAACTGATGATTATTATTCACAGCCAATGGCACATATTTATACAAGAGTTTGTTACAACCGTATCTTGGAGATTATGATAGATATACAAAATAAGAACAAATGCTAAATTATAGAGATAAACTCTATCTACACTAATAAACCACACCCTGACACCTCATTGTACCATTCAACTTGATTTGAATCATTCAAATGTTCAGCCATGTATTTTTCGAGTCCAGTGCCGGCGCTGACCTAGTGCACAAAGTGCATTTGCACCATGTCACAATATTTTGGAAAAAATTATAAGGTTTTTAGGCTCTTCAATGTTTCATATTTTTGACAAAAAAACCCCAAAATACTGAAAATTTATAAATAAGACCTGTAAATTAGGAGAAAAAAAAAAATTAGCACAAGGTGCAAGAAAAGTTTGAGCCGGCTGGCTCTGCTCGAGTCAAACACAGGTTTGTACGAGTCACCTTTGCTTCTCCACATGCCTATATCTTCCTCATCCGAGATTGCTTTCGCCCACAGTCATTTAACCACTTAATATCCATAACCAGTTTTTTTTTTTTCAAGTCATAAAAGTCATCATCTTTTCCAAACTTTCACAACTCTAAATGCTCTCCTAGAATATTTCACCTACTCATAACCAACATAACTAAATTTTGCTAATAAAACATCAAAGCCATAATCTACAACCAAATTTCTTGCAGTCAATTTATTTCCCACTACCTCGTAAGTATGTAACTACTAAAAATATGGTTGTGATATGCTGCTTATTTTGTTTGTATAATAAGTAAACTTTAAAATAGGGAAAAGAATATCAGATTTCTAATAATATTCAAGTAAAATTTTGTATTTGTCTCAACTCCCAACTAAATTATAAGTAGAAAGAGAAGGAAGAGAACCAAAAAAAAACAAAAAAGCAAAATCTAAGGAGAAAAAGTATGGAAGAGACAAGAAAAAAAAAGAAAAAAAGAAGGTTGCTCACCTACCTAATCCCCACACATCACAGCAAAGCACAGCCTCACTTTATCTCACATAGTCACATGTATGTCAGTATGTACCAAACTCGGTCAATGTCACCTCCTTTTTTTATATAATCCAAACTCTTCACATCTTTTGATCTCTCTTTCCCTCTCTTCTCTTAACAACATCTTCATCCCTTCACCATGGGAAGATCTCCTTGTTGCGAAAAGGCTCACACAAACAAAGGAGCTTGGACTAAAGAAGAAGACCAACGTCTCATCGATTACATCCGTAATCATGGTGAAGGTTGTTGGCGTTCTCTCCCAAAATCCGCTGGATTGTTGCGTTGCGGTAAAAGTTGTAGGTTGAGATGGATTAATTACCTTCGTCCTGATCTTAAACGTGGTAACTTTACTGATGATGAAGATCAAATCATCATCAAACTCCATAGCTTACTCGGTAACAAGTACGAATCTTTTTCTCCTCTCTTTCCCTCTCTTCTTTTTATGGAAACAGAGAGAAAATAGAAAACAGAGTACTTCTCTTCTTCTTTTATCTTTCCCGGGGAAATTTTTTTGAACTTTCCAGGAAACAGAGAGAAAATAGAAACTGGGTTTCCTTTTTTCTTCTCCTCATCTCTTCTGATTTTAACTTTCCCAGGAAAAAAATTTCAACTTTCTAGGAAACAGAGAAAATTAAAAACAGAGTCTTTGTTTCCTCTGTTTTTGTTCTTCAGTTCTACTAAATCTGGATTTTGTTTTTTTTTTGTTTTTTTTTGTTTCAGATGGTCATTGATAGCTGGGAGATTACCAGGAAGAACAGATAATGAAATCAAGAATTATTGGAACACTCATATTAAAAGGAAGCTTCTTAGTCATGGGATTGATCCACAAACTCATCGGCCGATCAACGATACCAAAACGGTGCCGTCTCAGGTCGTCGTTGTTGGTCCGATTCAAAACGACGCCGTTGAGTACTCTCTCTCCAACTTAGCTGTTAAACAGGAAAATTCCTCCGGAGCTTCCACTAGTGGCACGACGACTGATGAGGATCTCCGGCAGAACGGGGAGTGTTATTATTACAGTGGTGATAATTCAGAACGTATAGAGCTGAATTTGGATTTAACTCTCGGGTTTGGATCGGGTTCGGGTCAGGTAATTGGAGCCGGGTTATTGGCTGATTCAAAGCCGTGGCGGGATCAGGTGATGGCGGCGCGTTTGTCACTGTCGTAAAAATTTACCAAACCGGCACAAAAAAGCCCAAAAATGGGGTTTTAGATTTTTTTATTATTATATATTTTAATTTGTGTTGGTCGTTTGGATGATTATAGAAATTATTTACTTCAGTTTCTTTGGTATTTTGGTTTGGTTTTGTTCATATATCTTTTACCTTTTGAAGAAAAAATATTATAATTATATAATTGTTTTTTCAACAAAATACACAAGTATTCCACCACAAGGAGTGAAAATGAACTAATTTGATTTTCAAATAATATAATATTATATGGAAAATTCAAAAAATACCATTAAATAGGTTTTTGTTTCAAAACTACTAATATTAGTATTTTCTACAAATATAATTAATATATATATATAATTTTAAAAAAATTACCACAAAATGCCTAAATTCTAAAATCGTAAATTATAAATGCTAAATCCTAGAAACTAAACTCTAAACCCAAAAATTAAAAATAATCCAAATTTTAAAATTATAAAAACTCTTAAAAATCATTTTGAAGGTTTGTGGTATTTTTGGAGTAAAAAGTTTGAAATAGTATCTTTGAAAAGCAAACTTAGTGATCATATTTTTGGAAAAAAATTAGTTGAGTGGCATTTTTAAAAATATTTTTCTATAAGATATAACCCAAGCAGGAGTGAAATATGAATATGGTTTTGGTCTTTTTGGAGTCTTATAGATCAACCGTTATCCATTTTTACATGTAGATAGGTATAAATATGATATTGTACTTTTTTTATGCAAAGGTTTCTAGAAACTTGAATTAGGTTAATGGGGACCATATAGTAGCAACTAGCAAGTTACGATAAATATCTCGTTCACTATGTTAAATATTATTTCATAACTTTTTGGTGTGGTTTATTCAACATATTCCATAATCCATGATAATTGTAATTTTAATGAAATAAATTAATTATTTTAAAGCTCTTTTTTTAGAGTATTTGCAGTACATAGCACAATAACAAAACATATTTAACAAAATACCACAAAGTTAACAGTGTTTGTCGTTCTAGGCAGTTTAAATTACAATATTATCCTCCCTTCCTCTCTCTCTCCGCCTCTCTCTTCTTCCTCTCTCTCCCTCCGCCTCTCTCCCTTCCTCTCTCTCCCTTTGCCTCTCTCTCCTTCCTCTCTCTCCCCATCTCTCCTTCCTCTCTCTCCCCATCTCTCCCTCCGCCTCTCTCTCCCCATCTCTCCCTCCTCTTTCTCCCTTCCCCTCTCTCCCTCCCACCGTTGAATCTAAAAAGGTGAAAATTCCGTTATTTTATAATGTAATATGCTATTTCGTTATGTTACACGTTATATCTGCTGCAGCTATCTCCTCCCTAAGGTTTTGATGGCAAACAAGTAAAAATACCTCTTAGAAAAGTGGTATTTATCCAACTTTTCTGATATAGTGATAGTTCTTTAATTATGCTCCAAATTTGTAGTATCTACTAATAATACTTTTTTTTATAACATTACTCTTTTGCTTTCATTTATGGACAACTGCTTATTACTTTAAGTAATTCGATGTCAACTAAATTAATTATATAAGTAAACGTATGGAGTAAGGACGCAAACATGAAAAAGAATGTAGCAGAAGCAGCTGATTGAAAAGGATAAATAAAGTAATATATAAAGGGGAATAAGATAAGGGAGAAGACATGTGACATGTTTTAGGCAGGTAGGTGGCGGAATCTATCATTATAACCATACTGTGTACCAAAAATAATTGACTTTACCTAATTTATAATACTAATATGATAGATATTTTTTTTTATACATCATATATTCATACTATAACAATATAACATTATCTGAAACAAATATAGACATATCCGAGTCGATAAAAACATTTATGAATATGGCCTTAAAGGCAAATCAAAAATATTACTATTTGATAAAAATGTTTTGTCACTAGACAATGTTTGGTCGACGTCAGAACAAAAAAAAAAAGAAGAACGAAGAAGACAAGAATTGGTTTGGGAGACAGATGCTATCACATATGTATAAAAGTGAGAAAAGTATAAATGTAAAACAAAAGAGAGAATCATGTGCGTAAGAAGAGGAAGAAGGTATGGGAATGTGAGATTTAGGTGAGATCCAGCCAAACATGACTCCCTCCTTTTCTGTAAATTAAAAAAAGAAGTTGTCACTCTCATTTTTTTATTAAAAGAAAATCTATAAAATTCTATAACGACTTTTAAGTTACTACTTACTAGTATGAATTGCTAATACCTTTTTACATCTTCTAGATACACTAGATTACCAACATTTTATACACCGAATATAATTATCGTATTTGGTAGCAAATAGCAATTGGCGTTATGTTTTTATCTAAAAGGTTTAAGATTCCACAAATATTGAGATGTTAATTTGATGACTAAATCTAAAACTTAAAAAGTACGTACGTTGTTATACTTTACAAAAGACGGGTGGATGTAATGTAATGGGAGCGTTACGTACGTAGCCACATGTGGGGATATATAACCAAAATGAGCTGCCATTTAGTTCTCAATTATTAAAATTTATAATCACATGCATTTTGATATATCTTTTTTTTTTTAGTTTTTTTTATTTGTTTTCTTTTAGGTTTCATTGTAGGAGACTCACATGCATGCATGACGTGCACACTTCCACTATATGAAAACACATGATTTCCAATAATGTTTAACATTTTTTTTTCTTCTAAAATTTCTGGTTTTATAAACTTTGATAAAAGCGATTACATAAGGAAAAATAAGGATTAAGTATCACAACGACAATGAATCCGGGGTGAAAAAGCCCGATACAAGAACAATAATAAGATTACAAAACTTACATATATAGAGATAGGAGCCTCGAAACCATAGTTGGAGCATGTCATGAAACTTCGGGATGTGCTTTCAGGCATGTGTTACGGATCTCTCTATCAAGTAAAGGGAACAAACCTTCAGCTTGAGCTGCAATAAGTCTAAGTGAATCCATTGGCTCTTCATGTGATGGGGATTTAAGCCAAGCAAGGAGTACCTGTCCCAAGAGTTATCCCATAAAATGTTTCTGCAGCTTAGAAACACACCACCTCCATATATAAGTCAAAACTATATGGACATCTTAGGAAAGATGATCTCTTGTTTTAATATAGTTATATAGATGTCCCATAGGAAATAATGTTAACATTGTGGTTGTGATTTGTGTCCTATTCCTTATTACAAAAGTTAAGAGACGTTGTCTCTCCTTTGCAATAATAAGAGTTTGTGTTTATATTTGAAATTGGTTCACAGAGGTTTACAGTTATCGCAAACAACATGTTTTCTACTAATGCTAGAATTTCCGGGACCAATCAATTTTCATGGAGAGGTTGTAGGAATAAACAAATCATCAGATTAAGGCTTTACCGGAAGATCAGCATCCTCAATTCCATTTTTCGTAAGTGGATTGTTTGAAATTGATTGGGTCTGATATTATTGAATTTCTTTTTCTTTGATATTAATAAATATGGGTTGGAAATGATGGTCTTACGACACAGGTAACTGATTCATGTTGGAATCGGGAAAAACTGTACTAGTTTTTGTGGAAAAGTAAAAGTTATAGGAATTTAATACCATGAGTTAAAAAAAATCAAGTTCCACCGGGTCAATTGATTATCTCCTCTATTAAGTTGGTTTTGGAAGAAGCGAAAACGATGATTTTAGTTTCACTGAAAAAACTAGAAGAGTAAAAAAAAAATTAGAAGAGGCTTATCATGAAGAAAAGATACATTAGAAACAAAAAAGTAAAAAATTCTGGTTAAAGTTCGGTGATAAAATATCAAATTATATATATGCATATACATAAGGTGAGATATATTATTTAAGATTTGTCTGGCCCCATTACTGGAAGCATGCATGGAGGATGTAGGAACATGTAATTTTTATATACTATTTTGAAAAATCACACACAAGAGGGCCGATATGGTACAAGCGGTTACCCCAGCGGTTACCCCAACTATCATTGAATATATGATTAAACTGAAGTTATTAAGGTTTATTTGTGCATCCGGGAAAAAACATCATACCAACGTTGTTAATTGTTCTGTCAAAAGTTTTGACATTCTATAAAAAATGATTTTCTGGATAGGAAGACTTGATACAAATATGGTCGAACTCCAAAGATGGAGAAACCACAAAGGATGAAATCATATGTCTTGATAACGTGAGTTATAAGATTCTATCCAAAAAAATATGTTTCCAGCTTTCGTCCTCTGCGCCACATCTAAAACGTATTTTTCCTTACCGATACGCCAATAGTATAGTATTTGGCATGATGCTAGACATCCTAAGAGACATTGCCACATAATTTATTTTTTGTTTTCGTGTGGTTATTATGATTTTGTCATACCTGCATCTGTGTAATCGAAGCACCATATCCTTCTAGAGGGGATCACAAATAGAGGAGATAAATCTCTCGCGGCCCAATATGTTGATGTTGCAAAATATTCATATTATAATTTTTTCTTTGAATTAACACCACACAAATTGTATCAATTTTACTATATAGTGTTCGTTATACATCTCATTGAGCATCTGCATCGGTTAAGGACAATTTTTGGTCTTTCAATTATTTTATTCATATTTTTAGAGTTTTTTAAGTTTGTTACCAACATTGGTGTCCCTCACATTTTGGTCCCTCTAACTCTTCTTCACAAGCTACACACAAGCCTCTCTTTCGAAACTGAGCTTCAAAATCAGATATCAAAAGCTACACACAAGCCTCTCTTTCGAAAATAGCTTTTACAGGGAAGGTCAAACAAAACAAACACTTGAGATAACTTCAAAGGAACACCTCAAAGTTCACAACGTATAATGCTAGAGGAACAAGAACACCTCATAGAGACAGAAGAGTTGGACTAAGCCTGATGGTGCAGAGAAGTATTTGAGAACGACGTATAATGCTAGAGGAACAAGAACACCTCATAGAGACAGAAGAGTTGGACTAAGCCTGATGGTGCAGAGAAGTATTTGAGAACGACGTATAATGCTAAAGGAACAATCGTGACATATCCGTAGAACACTCCTGCGGACCAAGTCACCAGATTGATATCATAGTTCCATTCTTGTTTCTTCCATTTGTAGATTTGATTCTGCAAAAACAATGCATCTCTCAATCACAACTTAACATGAACATAACCAATGTCAAACCAAAACTTAAAAGATCAAACTACATTAGCAATAACAAGTCTTCCTCTTTCTCCATAAACAAGATTCTCGTATCTTCTATTAGCTAAACCCTTAATCTGTTCGAAACTAGAGATTCATTCAAAATCCATAGCATTACCTAACAAATTTGCAGTAACCTTAGCTAACATCAACAGGATTCCAAAAATCATGATGAATCCATTATCCAATTCTTGCTTTGTGCAACATAATCATCATTCATCAGTCTCTAAAAAAAGAGACTAACCATATTATCAAAATAATCATCACATAAGACATTTTTGCCTCCTCTAGAGAACTGAAGAGTCAAGTATCTGTTCTTAGGATACAAAATCGTTCCAAAAAGCTTCATCCGACCCTAAAAGAACCAACACTTTTCAGTGATTCAGAACACATAAAGCAGCAATAACGCCTCAACATTGAGTAACACAAGTGACCCAATTTAGGGATCTAACCTAACCTGGGGGAAATTGAGGTAAAGGACAGGGTTTTTAGTAGACAATCGATCGAAATCGTCGATGGTAGCGCGGGAGATAGGAGCGAGAAGACCAGGGAAGAAGAAGAAGAAACGATTTTTGCGCTGAGACTTGCGGATGATGTCGGTGCCATGGTGTTTCAGAACTTGCTTTGAAGGTTTGAGAGAGGAATTAGATTTCGCCGGAGAATCAGAGAGCAGTTGGTTATCGAGAGCTAGGATTTTTAATCTCTTCTTCTGTTTCGACTCTGCATCATCTTCATCTGCTCCTTTCTTCGACGATGAAGCTGCCACGTGTAACGAAGGACGGAAAAATAAACGTCCCTTATTTAGAAACATTCCTTACATAATTGTTTCATTTCGATTTAAATAAAATCAAATAATTCTGAAGGACATAGCATATATACGCCGATGCAAATGCTCTTATTATTCTTTACACCAATTTAAGTTTTGAGGAGCCTTGTACAAATTTTTTTTAAGTTATGACACCATATATTTTTGTGACAATTCGTGTATGTGATAAATCAATGCATGCATTTTTAATGTTCGATGTTGATTTTAATTTTGCCATTAAGGAGAGCTATATATTTTTGTTGACATCCAAATATTATTTTATTATTTCTAATTTTAAATAAACCATTCTATTTTCTGAAATAAATTAAATATTTGATTTTCTGAAATAATTTAAATATTTGATTTTTTACTATCTTGTGATTGAACATTTTTTATAGATACCATTTCAAACTATAAATATCTATTTCTAATAATAAAGATGTATTTCTATTTTCTTATATATTGTTAAGTCTTGCATTTTTTACTATGAATTTTTTTATAGCATATATCAGATTATATTATAAAGAGAAATTTATTTCTTTAAACACATATCATTTAAAATGTTAAAAATATCAGTTAAAGTTATATATATATATCCAATTATAAAGACACATTTATGTTTTCCTAAATATATTAAAGTCTTTGACTTTCTACTAATTAGTGGTTAAAGTTTTAGAGACATATCATTTCAAATTATAAAGATATTTTTCTAATTATAAATATATATATTTATTTTTCTAAATAGTTTTGAATCTTTGTTTTTCCACAATCTTATATATATATTATAGAAATATACACTTATAAATATGCGCATATACGTATGATCACATAGGTATCCCAAAAATATAAGTAGTCGAAGATTATTTGAATTATCATTTTCAACAATGGTCAAAATGTCATCGGTTTCGACAATCCTTTTCATCTTTCTATCTTCAGTCATGATCAACCATCTCCATCTGGTCAGCTCTAAACAATGGTGTGTAGCAACACTGACCGCAACGAATGCGCAATTACAACAAAATATTAATGTTGGATGTAGTCAACGAGTTGATTGTAGGCCAATCCGACCTAGTGGATCATGCTTTATTCCTAATACTCTTATAAATCATACATCATTTGTGATGAACGCTTATTATCAGAGCCATGGTCGTACCAAAAAAGCGTGTTGTTTCAAAAATACTGGCACGTTTGCTATTACCGATCCTAGTTTTGGTAGTTGTGTGTATGGATCTTAGAAATGTTTAATTGATTTTAATAATAAATATAAATGGTTGGGTGAATAAAATCATGGTTTAAAGGTTTTTCTTATCCATTATTAATGGAAATCTTTCATAATTTAAAGCTTAAAACTCTATAAAAAATAAAAACAAAGACTCATCAGTTGTTCCTGTAGAATGGATTGGATAGCAGATAGCATAGGTGATGAACCCAAACCAGCCTTGATCTTGATCGTTGAAGACGTCAACTTCTGATCATTCCCTACACTCCTACAGTTTTGATCCCTTTCTTTATAGCCAAAAGCTAGGCCTTTCCCTTTTACAACATGTTGAGAAACAACCGGAATAGGCTCTGGCCTCAATATGGATTTATGGCCTTTAGGCTCTGAACCCTCTAGACTCTCTTCTCTTATTAGCACTTAACAGATGTTAACGTTGCTGCATTCTTTCAAGAACCACACTGCTGCAAATCTTGGTCTATCCGTGAGATTATTTATCCCAACTTGTTCTTCACTCAAAACACCAAAGAAAAAAAGAATGAAACTAATTAACACACCAATTCACACTTGGCCTTCTCTTTAGCACCTCTATTTTTCCTTTCTCCTCTCAGGGGTTTTTTTTTTCTTCATATAACAATAGGACACTTCTCTTGCTCATGAAAATTTCTGTGACATGAAGCATCCATTTTGGGCATTCTCAAAATCAAAGAGAAATGTAGTTGCGGTTGCGGTTGCAGTTGCGGTTGCGGTTGCGGGAGATTGCGGAAGCGGGCGATTGCGGTTTCAAACGTTATTAAGCGTTTTGAACGACTGGTTTAGCGGTTTAAAATTGGTGAGTTTGCGGGAGGTTTACGACTGGTTGACCAGCGGGTGCAATATAGGTTGGAATATAATAAATGTGATATATAATATATAAATGTTTAAAATACCAAATTTTTTATTAAAATTGATTTATAATTAAAATTTATGAAAAAATTACTAAAATAATTATTCAAAATGCATAAACAAATAAATTTCATATTGAAATACTTATTCTTTTATGCATTTGGCTTTTCACCAAAAATTTAATCAAGTAATTTGATAAATGACAAAACATATGTTTTAGATCGTAGATCTTTTCTCTTTTCTCTTAGATCGTGGGTCAGTAGTTGCATCGGTTGGAATGGTCAAGTGAGAGTTGAGAAGAGTCACTGGTGATGTGTTTTAATATTTTTCACAAATAATCTTATTTTCTTAATTTTCTGATGAAATATTATTATTTAGATTTTTTTGAACTTATGTGCGATGTGCCATTAAATTTACATCAAGTTTTCCGGGTTATTGTTAATTGGAATATTATTTTCTTATAATTGTTTATTTTATAATCTCTGCAATCGTATCCGTACTTTATTTTCTCCCATCCTTAATGAGTAAAATGGTTAGATAGAAGATATAACAAAAAAAAATTTCATTAACATTGATTTCTTTTTTAAGTTTTTTTACAAAAAAAAAATATTCCAACCGCAATCGCCCGGAACCGCAAACGCTTACGGAAAGCAGCTTTTGGAATTCAGTGGTTTGGAACGGTTAGAAGCGATTAGAAGCGATTGGAAGCGGTTTCTGTGATTGGTTTCAATCGCTAGCAACCGTTACCATCCGTAAACGCAGCGTTTGCGGGAGGTAGCGGGAGAACCAGTCAATACGTGAGTCTCTGGATCAAACGCCACCTCAGTGACGAAAACCAACTCACTAATAACATCATATTTCTACCCATTTTCATTATCATTCTTTTAGGGGTTTCAAAAAATATTTAAAGTGATATGGCTACCTTTCAGGCATTTACCTACCATTTGTAGTCTCAAAACTCTTTATTTATCTGTTATATTGATAAGATGGACGTAAAATGAGCAAATCAAACATTTTGAAAACCATGACAGCTAGCTTTTGTATCAAATATTGGTTGAAAGGCGCTTCCTGACCACATAATTGGAATTTGTTGATGTTATTGGAAACAATGAATAGGCGGCTTTTACCTCCAAGTAATACGTGGTAATTCCTACGAACCATAAATTCAAGAATTATAAAGACAGATAAATCTTGCCAGCAAATGAAGAAGGTGTAGGAAACTAAGCAATGATCCACCGAAGCGTGAAAGAGTTGGACCGAACCAATTAATGCACGACCGATCTATAAAGTACTTTGACTGAACTTTATGATGCTCGATCAATCCATAGAAGAGGTCGGCTGATCTCCCAGTCTTTTGAGAAAAATGGAAATATTCTCTGAGTATTCTGGATTCATTTCAATCCTTTTAAGATATGATTTTATTCATCCCTAACACCTATATAAGGGCAGACGACTCGACCTCTACAATAACACACCTTCACACATGATCATACACTTAACTATAAACTTGTACTTATCTCTTTACATCTAAATACTTTTCTTTACATTTCTTGCTTTTTTTTGGAGAAATTAAGTTTTAAAAGAAAATTTTGACTAAAATAACTTTTATAAATCTGAAAGTAATAAATTTAAAGTAAAACAATTTGATTTATTTGTTTGTTTGTTTGTTTGTTGACATTGTTGTTGTAGTAATTACCTTGGAAACTGAGTTAGAGAAAAATATGGAAAATTCTCATACCGTATCTTCGACAATATGTTTAGAAAATAATTAAAAATTAACTAATTAATAATGGTAAAAAAAATTGTAGTTAATTTTGAGCAGTCTAATATATTACTTATCTATAATATTGCATAGAAACTCTTTTTGAGGTTTGTTTTCCGTTTCTGAAACGTTTCGGAAACGGAAGCTCGTGGAAATTCGGAAACAAAACACAGAAACACGATTCCTAGAAATTTCTGTATGGAAATACGATGGAAACTCCATTTTTGTTTTAGAAATGTAACTTCCGCGAACCAAATATCACACTTTTGGTATGAGTGTCGATCGACAGAAAGCGTTTAGTTCGCTTTGGTTCAATTAGAAATTCCTAAATCACATTTGTAAGTGAGGAAGCGACGAATTAAGAGTTTTGGAGTTTTTTTTTTCGCCATTAAGTGAGAAAGAGAGAAAAAGGAGAGAAAGCGTTGGAGAGTGTTTCTGTGAGTTTCTGGGTCTGTTCTTGGCGTTTTTGGAGAGATCTGTGGCTGGAGAAGGGAGAACTGTTGCTGGGAACGAAGGAGAAGCTTCCTAAGCTGTTGTTTCCACCGTTTCTCACCCCAATCTTCCTGTGAAAGAGGTGAGTGCTTGACCATGGTTGATCTAAGCATGAGATCTCTTTTGTTTGGGTGTTTCTTTGTTGTTTGTGTTGTTTTGCTTGCTTGGGTTCGTTGTTTTCGTGTTTCCCATAGGTTCCCGAGGTATTTGGGTGAGTTTGGGACAGTTTCAAGTTGATTTGAAACGGAGGATCAACGTTCGTGTTCGCGCAGTTCGCGTCTGCAGAAGTAGTGTCGATCGACACCAATGTGGTGTCGGTCGACACCAGGTTTTCTAGCATCGATCGACAGCGACTTAGCGTCGGTCGACACCAGTCTCATCCGAGACTTGTTTTCCTGGTTTGATGTATTGCTTGTGTTTTGTTTGCTTGCTTAAACATGAGGGTCTCATATGCTTGTGTGTATAACCTAGTAGATGGGAGGATGGCCTCACTAAGTATTTATGATAATACTTACGCATCTCAATTGTTGTTTGTGGTGTGCAGGTAAAGGTAAAATGTGATCGTGGAATCAAGGCGATGAGGAGGAGGATGTTCTAGAGGCTTGATTGATTGTGGTCTAGCTATTGTTAGGTTGCTAGTATTAAGTCGATAGAACATTGTAGGATGTTGGAACTTGGTTATTGCATTGTTAATTTTTGGATTATTGCACTATTGGTTATTGGATTATTATTGTTGGAATTCTTATTGGTTTAATGGACTTGTTTCTTTGGTTATCCGCTGTTGTTGTTTGTTGCTAGGTTGATAGTGGGTATGGGACCACTAGTGATTAATATTATATATCAAAAAAAAAAAGAATGGGAAGGGTTGTTTCATTTTGGTATCAGAGCCCTTACAGTTCTAGGTCTAGGGTTCATTGTGCTTTTGCTGTTGATGTTTAGGATTTCATGCTAGAGTTGATTGTGTGAGTTAGTCAATTGTGTGTGGCATGAGGTCCTAGAACATCCTCTTCGAGCCTGCTTTGTGATTCCACGGTGAGTTGTGTTCTTGTGTTATTAGAATTATTTGTTGCTTAGCCTTCTGTTCTTGGTGATACAGATGGTTAGAGGTGAGGCTGCTGTTGGTCGCGGTCGTGGTCGTGGTCGTGGGCGTGGTCGTGGTTATGGTCGTGGTCGGGGACGAGGTCAGGTTCCTGAGGCCAGTGAGAGTGTGACCCAGAGCATGGCCAGTGAGGAGGTAGCGGAGTCACAGGTTCATCCTAGTGTGTCTGGAGACCAGGCTGGTTTGGGTGACGGCAAGGCGGATGGGCCCGGTGTCGGTCACGGTGTTGCCCCGGGTGTGGGGGTTGCAGCAGAGGGTGCTCCGGGCAGGGAGGATGTCTTGATGGGCTTGCTAGCTCAGGTTTTGGAGCGACTTCCAGCAGTAGTGCCGCCAGTGGTTGGTGGGCAGGATCCAGTGGTGCCGCCAGTGATTGGTGGGCAGGTTCCAGTAATGCCGCCAGTGGTTGGTGGGCAGGTTCCAGTAGTGCCACTAGTGGTTGGTGGGCAGGTTACAGCGGTGCAGCCTGTGGTGGGTTTGTAAGTAGGTGTGCAGCCGGGGGCCGAGGTAGTGGATGCTCAGTATGTGCAGATGATGGTGCAGCTGCAGCGAGTGGGAGCGGAGTTTTTCTCGGGAGGTACAAATCCAAGTTTAGCGGATGAGTGGAGAGAGCGATGGAGGATCTTTTCCTTTCGTTTTGGTGTCCCGACCAGTTCAGGGTGGATTTGGCAGTGTACTACTTGTCAGGTGATGCACGTGTGTGGTGGAGGTTGGTGACAGCACGGAGGGTGCAGCGGGATATGACTTGGGGGGGATTTTGTGAGGAAGTTTAACTCCAAGTATTTTCCACAGGAGGCTCTTGATCATATGGAGGCACGGTTCTTGGGGTTGACTCAGGGGGACCGTACATTCTGGGAGCTGGATGCAAAGTTCAGTCGGCTTGTGGGGTATGCAGGCCGGGCATGGGAGCCAGAGTCGGATCAGGTGCGGAGGTTCTTGTTGGCTCTGCTGGATGATCTGAGGACTCGATGCAGAGTGAGGAGCTATGCTACAAGAGCGGAGCTGGTTGAGGTTGCATCTGGGATAGAGGACGACTTGAGGTCACAGGTGGTTGTGGTCAGTTCTTCAGTGCAGCCACAGCGGTCTCAGCCGCATTCTATTCCTAGCAAGGGCGGCAAGCCTGCGCATGGGCAGAAGAAGAAGTTTTATGTTATGCTGAGATCGAGGTACGGTGGTGCGAGATGCTTTGGGTGTGGTAGCAGGGACCACAAGGTGACCAACTGTCCACAGAGAGGTGAGCAGCGGGCAGTGAAAGAGCAGCGGGCGGTGACGGAGCCGCGGACAGATACCCGAGTGTGTTACTACTGCAGAGAGAGGGGGCATATCAAGCCTCGTTGTCCCAAGTTGCAGCAGATGGCAGTAGCAGCGGTGCAGGCTGGTGGTCAGCCAAAAGTGCAGCAGGGTGTGCAGCCGGTGGGTTGGATCGAGCCGACGATGCGAGTGTACTCGACTGTGGAGACTGATGGCACTAGTGCAAGAGCGATCACAGGTATAACTTCTGAGATTCAAACTTGGTCAATTCAATAGTTCAGATTATGTTTGTTTTTGCTTATGATCGAATGTTAGGTTCTCAACACATGAGATTTGTGTAGGGACCTTGATGGTGGGCGGGTTTAAGTCCCATGTTATGTTTGATTCTGGAGCTTCTCATAGCTTCATCACTCCGGAGTGTGCGGAGAGTGCGGGAATCAGAGGGGACTCCGGGGAGCATACAGGAGTTGTCAGAGTTGCGGGAGACAAGTTCCTGAGAGTTATTGGATGAGCTAGAGGAGTTGATATTCAGATCGCAGGGGAGTCGTGGCCAGCGGATTTGCTTATCAGTCCAGTGGAGTTTTATGATGTGATTCTCGGGATAGATTGGTTGCATCGGCATAAGGTGCATCTGGATTGTTATCGGGGTAGAGTGGAGTTTGAGCGTCTAGGAGGGAAGTTGGTTTTTAAGGGTATTAGACCGACTTTGGGGAGTCTCATGATCTCGGCCATTCAGGCTGGGAAGATGATCGAGAAGGGGCGTGAGGCCTATTTTGTTACAATTTCGATGCTGGAGTCAGTGGGGCAGTCTTCTGTTGGAGGTATTCGGGTTGTGGAGGAGTTTGAGGATGTGTTCCAGTCGTTGCAGGGGTTACCACCATCTCGGTCTGATCCTTTCACGATAGAGTTGGAACCGGGGACAATGCCGTTGTCTAAGGCACCCTACAGAATGGCTCCAACAGAGATGGCAGAGCTGAAGAAGCAGCTAGAGGATTTGCTGAGTAAGGGTTTTATCCATCCTAGTTGTTCACCGTAGGGAGCACCGGTGCTGTTTGTTAAGAAGAAGGACGAGAGTTTCCGGTTGTGTATCGACAATCGGGGCTTGAACCGAGTCACTGTGAAGAACAAGTACCCTCTCCCAAGAATTGATGAGATGTTGGATCAGTTGAAGGGTGCTACTTGGTTCTGCAAGATAGACTTAGCATCAGGTTATCATCAGATTCCAATACATGAGGCAGATGTGAGGAAGACGGATTTCAGGACGAGGTATGGGCATTATGAGTTTGTGGTGATGCCTTTCGGGTTGACTAACACGCCAGCTGTGTTTATGAGATTGATGCACAGCGTGTTCTATGAGTTTCTGGACGAGTCAGTCATCATTTTCATCGACGACATCCTGGTAAATTCCAAGAGTCATGAGGAGCATGCTGTACATTTGAGGGCAGTTCTAGAGAACCTGAGGGAGCAGAAGTTGTTTGCTAAGCTGAGTAAGTGCAGTTTCTGGCAGCGTGAGATGGGGTTCTTAGGCCACATTGTTTCTGCAGAGGGAGTTTTGGTGGATCCCGAGAAGATTCAGGCCATCAGGGAGTGGCCGAGGCCGCAGAGTGCCACTGAGATTCGAAGTTTTCTGGGGTTAGCAGGTTACTACAGGAGGTTTGTTTGGGGTTTTGCGAGTATGGCTCAGCCGATGACTAAGCTTACAGGGAAGAAGGTTCCATTTGTGTGGTCACCGGAGTGTGAGGCGAGTTTTGCAAGTAGATGTTGATTACCACGCCGGTGTTAGCACTGCCTGAGCAGAACGAGCCTTACGTTGTGTATACAGATGCTTCTGGAGTGGGGTTGGGTTATGTGCTTATGCAGCAGGGAAAGGTTATAGCCTATGCTTCGCGGCAGTTGCGGAAGCATGAAGCTAATTATCCTACTCATGATTTGGAGATGGCAGCAGTGATTTTTGCTCTGAAGATTTGGAGGTCTTATCTGTATTGCGGGAAGGTACAGGTATTTACAGATCACAAGAGTTTGAAGTACATTTTTACTCAGCCTGAGATGAATTTGAGGCAGAGGCGTTGGATGGAGTTAGTAGCAGATTATGATCTGGACATAGCTTACCATCCTGGTAAAGCTAACCTAGTTGCATATGCCTTGAGTCGGAAGCGGGCGGCTTTGGCTCAAGAGCAGGATATGGAGGTGTTGGTAGGTGAGATTAGTGCATTGAGTTTGTGTGCTATCTCACAGGAACCTTTGGGTTTGGAGGCAGCTGATCGAGCGAATTTGTTGAGCAGAGTGCGGTTAGCTCAGGAGAGCGATGATGGGTTGGTGAATGCCTCTAAGGCTGCGGGTTCGGAGTATCAGATTTCTGCTAATGGTACTATCCTGGTGCATGGTCGGGTTTGTGTGCCCAAGGGTGAGGATTTGAGGCAGGAGATACTGAGAGAGGCTCATTCAAGCAAGTTCTCTATTCATCCAGGGGCGACCAAGATGTACCGTGACCTCAAGCGGTATTATCACTGGGTCGGGATGAAGAAGGACGTAGCTGACTGGGTGGCGAAGTGTGACACTTGCCAGCTAGTGAAGGCGGAGCATCAGGTTCCTGGTGGATTATTACAGAGTTTGCCCATTCCAGAGTGGAAGTGGGATTTGATCACGATGGATTTCGTGGTGGGATTGCCTGTGTTGAGGACGTTTGATGCTATTTGGGTCATTGTGGACCGTTTGACTAAGTCTGCGCATTTTTTGGCCATCAAGAAAACTGATGGAGCAGCGGTTTTGGCCAAGAAGTACGTGAGGGAGATAGTCAGATTGCATGGTGTGCCTGCTAGTATTGTGTCTGATAGAGATTCCAAGTTCACCTCGGTGTTTTGGAAGGCGTTTCAGGCAGAGATGGGCACAAAGGTGCATATGAGTACAGCCTACCATCTTCAGACGGACGGTCAGTCGGAGAGGACGATCCATATTTTGGAGGATTTACTGAGGATGTGCGTGTTGGATTGGGGTGGTCATTGGGCAGATCATTTGAGCTTGGTGGAGTTTGCTTACAACAACAACTACCAGGCGAGTATTGGGATGGCCCCTAATGAGGCATTGTATGGGAGGCCGTGTCGTACACCGTTATGTTGGACTCAGGTGGAAGAGAGGAGCTTATATGGTGCGGATTTTGTTCAGGAGACCTCGGAGAAGATCCGGGTTCTGAGGCTGAACATGAAGTAGGCTCAGGATCGGCAGAAGAGCTATGCTGATAAGAGGAGAAAGGATCTTGAGTTTGTGTACTATCTCACAGGAACCTTTGGGTTTGGAGGCAGCTGATCGAGCGAATTTGTTGAGCAGAGTGCGGTTAGCTCAGGAGAGCGATGATGGGTTGGTGAATGCCTCTAAGGCTGCGGGTTCGGAGTATCAGATTTCTGCTAATGGTACTATCCTGGTGCATGGTCGGGTTTGTGTGCCCAAGGGTGAGGATTTGAGGCAGGAGATACTGAGAGAGGCTCATTCGAGCAAGTTCTCTATTCATCCAGGGGCGACCAAGATGTACGGTGACCTCAAGCGGTATTATCACTGGGTCGGGATGAAGAAGGACGTAGCTGACTGGGTGGCGAAGTGTGACACTTGCCAGCTAGTGAAGGCGGAGCATCAGGTTCCTGGTGGATTATTACAGAGTTTGCCCATTCCAGAGTGGAAGTGGGATTTGATCACGATGGATTTCGTGGTGGGATTGCCTGTGTTGAGGACGTTTGATGCTATTTGGGTCATTGTGGACCGTTTGACTAAGTCTGCGCATTTTTTGGCCATCAAGAAAACTGATGGAGCAGCGGTTTTGGCCAAGAAGTACGTGAGGGAGATAGTCAGATTGCATGGTGTGCCTGCTAGTATTGTGTCTGATAGAGATTCCAAGTTCACCTCGGTGTTTTGGAAGGCGTTTCAGGCAGAGATGGGCACAAAGGTGCATATGAGTACAGCCTACCATCTTCAGACGGACGGTCAGTCGGAGAGGACGATCCATATTTTGGAGGATTTACTGAGGATGTGCGTGTTGGATTGGGGTGGTCATTGGGCAGATCATTTGAGCTTGGTGGAGTTTGCTTACAACAACAACTACCAGGCGAGTATTGGGATGGCCCCTAATGAGGCATTGTATGGGAGGCCGTGTCGTACACCGTTATGTTGGACTCAGGTGGAAGAGAGGAGCTTATATGGTGCGGATTTTGTTCAGGAGACCTCGGAGAAGATCCGGGTTCTGAGGCTGAACATGAAGTAGGCTCAGGATCGGCAGAAGAGCTATGCTGATAAGAGGAGAAAGGATCTTGAGTTTGTGTACTATCTCACAGGAACCTTTGGGTTTGGAGGCAGCTGATCGAGCGAATTTGTTGAGCAGAGTGCGGTTAGCTCAGGAGAGCGATGATGGGTTGGTGAATGCCTCTAAGGCTGCGGGTTCGGAGTATCAGATTTCTGCTAATGGTACTATCCTGGTGCATGGTCGGGTTTGTGTGCCCAAGGGTGAGGATTTGAGGCAGGAGATACTGAGAGAGGCTCATTCGAGCAAGTTCTCTATTCATCCAGGGGCGACCAAGATGTACGGTGACCTCAAGCGGTATTATCACTGGGTCGGGATGAAGAAGGACGTAGCTGACTGGGTGGCGAAGTGTGACACTTGCCAGCTAGTGAAGGCGGAGCATCAGGTTCCTGGTGGATTATTACAGAGTTTGCCCATTCCAGAGTGGAAGTGGGATTTGATCACGATGGATTTCGTGGTGGGATTGCCTGTGTCGAGGACGTTTGATGCTATTTGGGTCATTGTGGACCGTTTGACTAAGTCTGCGCATTTTTTGGCCATCAAGAAAACTGATGGAGCAGCGGTTTTGGCCAAGAAGTACGTGAGGGAGATAGTCAGATTGCATGGTGTGCCTGCTAGTATTGTGTCTGATAGAGATTCCAAGTTCACCTCGGTGTTTTGGAAGGCGTTTCAGGCAGAGATGGGCACAAAGGTGCATATGAGTACAGCCTACCATCTTCAGACGGACGGTCAGTCGGAGAGGACGATCCATATTTTGGAGGATTTACTGAGGATGTGCGTGTTGGATTGGGGTGGTCATTGGGCAGATCATTTGAGCTTGGTGGAGTTTGCTTACAACAACAACTACCAGGCGAGTATTGGGATGGCCCCTAATGAGGCATTGTATGGGAGGCCGTGTCGTACACCGTTATGTTGGACTCAGGTGGAAGAGAGGAGCTTATATGGTGCGGATTTTGTTCAGGAGACCTCGGAGAAGATCCGGGTTCTGAGGCTGAACATGAAGTAGGCTCAGGATCGGCAGAAGAGCTATGCTGATAAGAGGAGAAAGGATCTTGAGTTTGTGTACTATCTCACAGGAACCTTTGGGTTTGGAGGCAGCTGATCGAGCGAATTTGTTGAGCAGAGTGCGGTTAGCTCAGGAGAGCGATGATGGGTTGGTGAATGCCTCTAAGGCTGCGGGTTCGGAGTATCAGATTTCTGCTAATGGTACTATCCTGGTGCATGGTCGGGTTTGTGTGCCCAAGGGTGAGGATTTGAGGCAGGAGATACTGAGAGAGGCTCATTCGAGCAAGTTCTCTATTCATCCAGGGGCGACCAAGATGTACGGTGACCTCAAGCGGTATTATCACTGGGTCGGGATGAAGAAGGACGTAGCTGACTGGGTGGCGAAGTGTGACACTTGCCAGCTAGTGAAGGCGGAGCATCAGGTTCCTGGTGGATTATTACAGAGTTTGCCCATTCCAGAGTGGAAGTGGGATTTGATCACGATGGATTTCGTGGTGGGATTGCCTGTGTCGAGGACGTTTGATGCTATTTGGGTCATTGTGGACCGTTTGACTAAGTCTGCGCATTTTTTGGCCATCAAGAAAACTGATGGAGCAGCGGTTTTGGCCAAGAAGTACGTGAGGGAGATAGTCAGATTGCATGGTGTGCCTGCTAGTATTGTGTCTGATAGAGATTCCAAGTTCACCTCGGTGTTTTGGAAGGCGTTTCAGGCAGAGATGGGCACAAAGGTGCATATGAGTACAGCCTACCATCTTCAGACGGACGGTCAGTCGGAGAGGACGATCCATATTTTGGAGGATTTACTGAGGATGTGCGTGTTGGATTGGGGTGGTCATTGGGCAGATCATTTGAGCTTGGTGGAGTTTGCTTACAACAACAACTACCAGGCGAGTATTGGGATGGCCCCTAATGAGGCATTGTATGGGAGGCCGTGTCGTACACCGTTATGTTGGACTCAGGTGGAAGAGAGGAGCTTATATGGTGCGGATTTTGTTCAGGAGACCTCGGAGAAGATTCGGGTTCTGAGGCTGAACATGAAGGAGGCTCAGGATCGGCAGAAGAGCTATGCTGATAAGAGGAGAAAGGATCTTGAGTTTCAGGTTGGGGATAATGTGTACCTCAAGATGGCCATGTTGCGGGGTCCGAACAGGTCATTGACAGAGAATAAGCTGAGTCCGAGGTACATGGGTTCGTTGAGAGTAGTTGAGCGGGTGGGACCAGTGGCGTACCGGCTGGAGTTGTCTGAGGTTATGCATGCGTTCCACCAGGTATTTCATGTGACGATGCTGAGGAAGTGTCTTCACGAGGGTGATCGGTTGTTGGCTAAGATTTCTGAGGATCTTCAGCCCAACATGACTTTAGAGGCGAGACCATTGAGGGTGCTCGGGAGGAGAGTCAAGGAACTTCGGAAGAAGAAGATTCCTTTGATGAGAGTCCTGTGGGACTGTGATGGAGTGGAGGAGCAGACTTGGAAGCCCGAGGCGATGATAAAGGCAAGGTTTAAGAAGTGGTTTAAGAAGCAGGCCGCAACTTGAGCTTGTCTAGCCGGGTCCAAGTTGTAGTCCGTGCTGGAGCGGGTACGGAGTATTCCAGCCCATCTCTCTTGATACTTGGTCGCTTAGGGGTGATTGGTTGTGCGACTAAGTACCAAGATGAGGTGGTGCTCGGAATGCGGGTTGATGGATTGGATTGTTGTATCTTATTTTTCCTTTTGTATTTCGTTGAGGTTGTAACGATTATGACATTTTTGAGATTAATAAGAAGTTTCCACAAAAAGGAGGTTTCCAGATTTAGAAGGTTTCTAAAAAGAGAATTTTTGTGGGAAGTGTTGAGGTAGATCTAGCCGGGAGATACTCGATGGCACCAGATTTGTTTTGCTCAAGGCCGTGTGGGCCCAACTCATGTGATACCGATAGCTCGATGGACTTTGTGGCCAGAGAGTGGGAGTGGTATGTTGCTTCGGATGACGATCCGAGAGCGCGCTTTAGGGTGACGACCCAAGAACAGGATATTTTGGACTCCCTGGATACCGTAGCTGTGAGCCGCGGCTCGGCAGTGAGCCGGTATGTCTCGAGGGTTGCGACCTGAGAGCGGGGGGAGTGTGTGTGAGTGACTTCCTGGATGCCGTAACTTAAGGCGGTTGGCCTGATAGCGAGCCGGCATGATTCGTTAGTTGCGACCACGGACGGGGGAAGCACTGAGTTGTGAGCAACTAGTGTCTTTGATGTGAGTATATTGACTAGAGGGAGACCTCATGGTTAAGTCAGAGACCTTATGGTTTAGTCCGGTCGGAGGACGTGCGGGCCGTGTTGACGGTGGCACGGAGATCCTTGATGGATGGTCGGTACTACGGGATTCGAGGATGAATCCTTATTGGTGGGGGAGAATTGTAACATCCGCGAACCAAATATCACACTTTTGGTATGAGTGTCGATCGACACCCTTGGTGTATCGATCGACACTACGTTTTCCGGTTTGGACAGATTTGTTTTAATTGCTGTTTGGTTCGGTTTGGTTCAATTAGAAATCTCTAAATCGCATTTAAAAGTGAGGAAGCGACGAATTAAGGGTTTTGGGAGTTTTGTTTTTTCGCCGTTAAGTGAGAAAAAGAGAAAAAGGAGAGAAATCGTTGGAGAGTGTTTTTGTGAGTTTCTGGGTCTGTTCTTGGCGTTTTTGGAGAGATCTGTGGCTGAAGAAGGGAGAGCTGTTGCTGGGAACGAAGGAGAAGCTTCCTAAGCTGTTGTTTCCACCGTTTCTCAACCCAATCTTCCTGTAAAAGAGGTGAGTGCTTGACCATGGTTGATCTAAGCATGAGATCTCTTTTGTTTAGGTGTTTCTTTGTTGTTTGTGTTGTTTTGCTTGCTTGGGTTCGTTGTTTTCGTGTTTCCCATAGGTTCCCGAGGTATTTGGGTGAGTTTGGGATGGTTTCGAGTTGATTTGAAACGGAGGATCGACGTTTGTGTTTGTGCAGTTCGAGTCTGCAGAAGTAGTGTCGATCGACACCAATATGGTGTCGGTCGACACCAGGTTTTCTAGCATCGATCGACACCGACTTAGCGTCGATTGACACTAGTCTCATCAGAGACTTGGTTTCCTGGTTTGATGTATTGCTTGTGATTTGTTTGCTTGCTTAAAAATGAGAGTCTCATATGCTTGTGTGTATAACTTAGTAGATGGGAGGATGGCCTCATAATACTTACGCATCTCAATCGTTGTTTGTGGTGTGCAGATAAAGGTAAAGTGTGATCGTGGAATCTAGGTGATGAGGAGGAGGATGTTCTAGAGGCTTGATTGATTGTGGTCTAGCTATTGTTAGGTTGCTAGTGTTGAGTCGATAGAACATTGTAGGATGTTGGAACTTGGTATTGCATTGTTGGTTTTTGGATTATTGCATTATTGGTTATTGGATTATTATTTTTGGAATTCTTATTGGTTTAATGGAATTGTTTCTTTGGTTATCCGCTGTTGTTGTTTGTTGCTAGGTTGATAGTGGGTATGGGACCACTAGTGATTAATATTATATAAAAAAAGAACGGGAAGGGTTGTTTCAAGAAACACGATGGAAACTTTTTTTTTAGTTTGAAACTTAATAAATAAATAATTTAGAAATATAAAACTTCATTATAGATATAAATATATAATATTATTAGTGTTTTAATTCAACTATTTAAAATTTATATTTTGAAGTTTTGTTGTTTGAAGCTTTTTGAATTGGTTTTTATGTTTGGTGTTTATTATATATATTAGAAAAACATTGTTTCCCGTTTCCGAAACATTTCGCTTCCGCGTATCCGTTTCTGTTTCCATGTAACCTAGGTACTTATAAGTATATAAGATTTTTGTTACAATATAATTTGAAAATAGAAATAGGAAAAAGAAAATAGCTAAAGAGAATTCTGGGAACATTTTTTAAAAAAAATATAATCATATAGAAGCTGTAAATCATGTTTTCTTTGAGAAGAAGATAGTATTTTTAAGTCTCAGATTAAACGTGAGATATTTTTCTCACAAATTACTATCTAACTAGATTAGACCCGTGTTAGAGTACGGGTCGAAATTCCTTTTATTTATATTGTAATTTTTATATAAAATATAATTTATGTGATTGTTTTTAAAAGTTGTTGTGAATAAAACATTATGCAATAAAATCATATGATAAATATAAGGACTTGATTTTTTTTTGAAATTTCAACCCGCTAGTATAATCGAAAATCACTCTTATCCGCGGAAGAATGATTAATTTTTAAGATTTTGTTGCCTATATATGGGTAATTAAATATTCTATAGAGATTTTATTTTATTTTTTTGGAATATTCTTGTTAAGAGATCTGAAATTGAGATTTAAGTAATGGTTAAAATCCATATAACCTATAACCTATCAAATATTCAAATAATTAATCATATAATCTATATTATATAGTCTACACAAAAAGGTTGTGTACTTCCGTTTTATTATATAGGAGATGCTTTAATATGTAATGATATATTTCTACTTTCCTAAATATTCTTAGATTTTAGTATCCCCTATATATTAATAGAGAAGATCTCTCACTAAAAAAATGAGGTGTCGCGCTCACAAAGCTCCTGTACTATTTTAATAAATGCCTTTACTTCTCATTACTATTTACATATATATGCCATTGAAATATATGAGTTAATATTTTTTCTATTAGTTTTAAAAAATGAAAGATTGTAGGGATTAGGCTAATGGGCCGGCCTGTTGTGGTCCAATGGTTGACAAAAAAAAAAAAAAAAAAAAGATTTAATCAACTTTTAAAATACAAAAATGTATTTAATTATCACTTACATAACCTATTTAATTATTAAACTTAAATTACATTTCACCAAAAAAAAATTATAAATCATTTTTTTTTTAAATGCTAAAGTTATTCTCCTATTTTGAAAAAGTCTGATGACTATTCAACTATATTTTAAAGAATAAATGAATAAATTATCACAATAATCATAAAAGTAAATTACATACCACAAAAAATTTAAACTTATTCACCTATTAAAATTTTTGAAACACAAAACTTATTCTCCGGTTTCAAGTATTAAAATTAATTATCACAATATAATCTTAAAAATAAACAACATTTCACAAACAGTTTTCAATCTATTCACCAATTTAAATTTTTGAAAAACAAAAACTTTGTCTTCTGTATAAAAATTCTAATGACTATTTAAAATATATGTGACTCAGCAATCTTAACATGGTATCCATGTTATTGATTTTTTTTAAAACCCTAGGACAATCATTTTTCCTATAAGTTTTCATCATAACTACATTTTTTTATTATTTACCACTTTTTATACATTTTTCTCATTGCATTTTACACTTAGGATTGTTTAAGTTAATTCGATTAGTCCAAAAAAATATTGTTTTATCTATTTAATGGCATAATGATGTAGATAACAATGTGAAACATAAAAGATGTGAATTTGATTTTAGAAACACAAAAGACATCAAAACTTTCTCCACCATGTTGAAATTATTTTTCACGTTTAAATAGTTCACGGGTGAAACGTATTACACAAAATAATCGCAAACTTGAATAAACGAAAAAATAAACTTACTTACAGATTTTGTTTTACACAAACAAATCTTAAATCTCAAATAATAATATTATTCATAATATTTTATTTGAATCGATTTATCCCACACTATGTGCAGGTTGGTACCTAGTTTCTATTATATATAGTAGTTACCCAACTTTTTTATACACAGGTCATTACAGATTCAAAATATATATATTTATTTTTCTAAATACTGTATGTTTAAATTGTTTTTCTACTAATAATTTATTACAGACATATCATTTTCAATTTTAAAGATTTCTTTCTATTTTATAGACCTATAATTTAAAATTATAAAGCTACATTACTATATATATATATATATATAATTAAAAATACATACTTCTATTTTTCTAATATTTAAAAATCTTAGATTTTCTACTATCTAGTGATAAAGTTTTTATAGACATATCATTTCTAGTTATAATGATAGATTTCTTTTTTTTCCCAAATATTTTAAAATCTATTAATTTCTACTATCTGGTAATTAATTAAAGTTTTTTTTTTGTTTAGACCTATCAATTAAAATTGTTTATTTCATTTTACTCAAATGTTTGACTAGAATTTATAACTAGAAATAATATGTCTTAAAAAATTAAAATATATCTTTTAAATTAATATATAGGGGATAGATATAAATTATTAATATATATAAATACACCTATAACAAAATAAAACTAGTTGAACATCATTTTAAACAATGGCCAAAATGTCATCGCCTTTGACACTCCTTTTCATATTTTTATCTTACATCATGATCAACCACCTCCATGTGGTGAGTTGCAAAACATGGTGTGTAGTAACTTCGACCGTGACGGATGCGCAGCTAGAAACAAATATCAATTTTGGATGTAAACTTATACTCGATTGTAGGCGAATCCTACCTGGTGGATCCTGCTATGTTCCCAACACTCTTAAAAGCCATGCATCGTTTGTGATGAACTCTTATTATCAGAGCCACGATCGTACGAAAGAGGCGTGTAGTTTCAATAATACAGGTAGAATTGTTACTAGGGATCCTAGTTATGGTAGGTGTAAGTATGAGTCTTAGATATATTTTAACTCATATACATAATTGATTTGAGTGATGAATGATTGGGTGAATAAAATAATGGTTTGGAAGTTTCTTCATTGATTTAAGAAAAATGCACAACAAAATTTATAAGCAACTAAAAATACCACATAATTTTCATTTCTAATCCCTAAACACGATTTCAAATCTAATTTTACCTTTAATATATATATATATATATGTATATATATATATTCGTATATATAATAAATAAACTACAAAAATAGCGTAAATTACGGTCTCAAAAAAACAAATCTTCCTTCTTCGTTTCAAAAGATTGTTGAATTCCTTGGTCTCAGCGAAATTGAATAAATAGAAAATAGGCGCTATCTAATCGCATTCTGGAAACAGTTTAGGGATATATGAATATAGGGTTCTGAGAATCACTCGTGATAGAAGGATTAGGATTAGGATTTGGGGATAAGTCAATGTATCAACATCACTGATTTGAAGTCTAATAAAATCCAAAAACAGAAGCAATCTTAATTTCTCAAAAGAGTTTATGTTCCAATACATGAAAGGAGGACTCTCTTATCGGTTCCGTCTCGTCTCACCTTCACCTTCACCAATCCATCATTCATCAAGGACGCTACCACCATCCCTATTTGCTGTTTACAAGTGCTCTGTTTTCCTGATCTTAAAATAGAGCTCCAAATCCTTTAACTAATTAAGCTTTCGCCTCTACAGTAGTTGGTAACAAATTCTTATCGTTTCTGGCAGCGATTTTTCTGTCTCAATGATGCCTCTTGAACCATACGTCGGCGATGGAAAGGCAGCTGATAACACCTTCAATTGGGCTGAGTTTTGGGAGACGTTACTTGCGTCTCAACAAGAAACACTCAATGCCATTAACACCTTGACCCAAATCCTCAATCAACACTTCCGTAATGGCAATCCCCCACCTGTTGCAGTTATTGACCCACGATAACAACAACAAGCACAAGGAGAACCGGTTCATCAGGTTGCATTGCATGGCCATCAACAACATGAGTTAGCGCTGTTTTTGTACCAAATATTGGTTGAACCGGTTCTTTATTTATCTATTATATTGATAAGATGGACGTAAAATGAGCAAATCAAACATTTTGATAACCATGACAGCTAGATTTTGTACCAAATATTGGTTGAACCGGTTCTTTATTTATCTATTATATTGATAAGATGGACGTAAAATGAGCAAATCAAACATTTTGATAACCATGACAGCTAGATTTTGTACCAAATATTGGTTGAAAGGCGCTTCCTGACCACAGAATTGGAATTTGTTGATGTTATTGGAAACAATGAATAGTCGGCTTTTACCTCCAAGTAATACGAGGTAAAACATTAGTCAGATTCAGTGTTTCTTGTGAAAAATTGCCTCTCATCGCCGACGTATGGTTCAAGGAATCAAAAACTTGAGTGGAGATGTCCAAAATTACGAAAACACAATATCAAAAAGATGAGAAGATGTTAAAGAAGAATTTGTGAAAGACATTTTTGTTCATCTCATTAATGTATAGCAAGCGGTGCAACATTTGAAGAAATAGATACATCTAATCGAGAAACTATTTGGCGACGTGCATGCGGTCCATGGCAGTCTCTCATTAGAAAAGGAATATGGTCATCGCCAAGTAGATGGTGGTGGGCGATGGTGCGCATCACTTAGTGTTAATGGGCCGTGAAACATGAGAGTCAGTGTTGTGTTACATGTTCCACAAGCTTATCTTTTTATTTGGTTTTGAGAATTTGTTTCTCTTTATTTGGTGATAAGTTCACAAAACCTATCTCATTGATTTAGGATTAGGATTAGGATTTATCTCTTGGTTTTTATCTTTAAATAGAGTCGCAAGTCACTGCATCAACATCACTGATTTGAAGTCTAATAAAACCCAAAAACAGAGGCAATCTTAATTTTCCAAAAGAGTTTATGTTCCAAGCCCTGAGAGGAGGACTCTCGTATCGGTTCCGTCTCATCTCACCTTCACCTTCACCAATCCATCATTCCTCACCCTCATCTCGCCACTACCACCATCCCTATTTGCTGTTTACAAGTGCTATGTTTTCCTGATCTTAAAATAAAGCTCCAAATCCCTCAACTAAGCTTTTGTCTCTACAGTAGTTGGTATCAGATTCTTATCGTTTCTGGTAGCGATTTTTCTGTCTCAATGATGCCTCCTAAACCAGACGTCGGCGATGCAAAGGCGGCTGATAACACCTTCAATTGGGCTGAGTTTTGGGAGACGTTACTTGCGTCTCAACAAGAAACACTAAACGCCATTAACACCTTGACCTAAACCCTCACTCAAAACTTCCGTAACGGCAATCCCCCACCTGCTGCAGTTGTTGACCCACGACAACAACAACAACCGCAAGGAGAACCGGTTCATCAGGTCGAGGCCAGCAACAACACGAGTTAGCGCTGTTTCGGCAGCAAGAGCAACAACAGTTTGACACTTGCTGGGAGAATGGTTTTCATGTTAACAAACCAGAGTTTCATTGAGGAATCTGAAGGGATTCACTACTGGATTGGATTGTTGTTGTAGAAGAGGTTCTCGAGTTCAAAAGCTTTTCTGACGACCATCATGTGCCTTTGGTTGCAAGAAAATTCCAAGGACATGCTGCATTGTGGTGGCAACAGTTGAAAGAGACTCGCTCTTGCAATGGTCAAGAACCAATACGGACATGGGAGAAGCTTAAGAAGAAACTCAAGGATACTTTTCTGCCTCATAACTATGATCGTACGATGTATAACAAGCTCCAGAATTTGAAGCAGGAGGTATGATTTGTTGATATGTACGTAGAAGAATTTTTATTTATTACTAACATGGAATGACATTGATGAAGTCAGACTCAGTTGGTATCTTGATTTGTTGGTGGTTGCGGTCTCAGCTGCAAAACTATTGGAACAATTTGACCCTACAACAGTCTCTGAAGCTCACCGGAATAAATCAAGTGTCGTCTTGGAATAAATCGCGTTCTCGTTCCTCGGAACAGACTGGCTCCACAACCACCTCTACTCCACGCGATACTTCTGAACAACCTCCCACCAATCCGAAGTATGGGTTTTGCGAAGACGACAATGGAGTTAAACGATCCACATGAAACACATTGCGGTGTTTTTCTTGTGGTGAGATGGGTCATCGACAAACAGCCTGCACAAAACAACAACAACGATCACTGTTGGCTGAGGAGACCTTTGATTCAAAGCAGGATATTTATGACTGTGCAGATGATGATGGTAGTGCGGACAGAGACAAAAGTCATTACACTCCCCGGTGATCAAGGGGTTTTGTTGGTTTCTCGACGTATCTGTGTTGCGCCACTTAAACGTATAGATAATTGGTTGCATACCATACCATTCGGGGTCGGGTTTCTACGTTTATAATTGACTATGGTAGTAGCCGTAACGTTATTGATTGCTCGAGTAATTACCCGATACACTTAACCACAAGCCAGTATATATGGGGTCGAATCCACAAGGACCTATGGTACACTAAATATTTGCGAGAGTTGTAAATAGCTTAAGCGAACGAAAGATAGTTTGGTTTCAGATTTGTAAATAAAAATGCAAAGAAAATAAATGATTAACTTATAAGATTGAAACATTGGGTCATAGGGTATTTCATAGATCAATGACTAATGAGAAAATGAAATATGGAATTCAGTAATTAAGAACCATTCTAGAACATGAACACAATAATAGACTAATCCTCTTTCATGGCATTAGAAACTAAACTTGACTATTAGTTTGCTAAAATTTCATTTGTAACCTCCTAGCCAAATTTACATTACAATCAAGTTCATTAAGTTCACAATGCCTCCTAAAATCAAGTCTCTCAGGCTAGAAATACATTGCTCAATTCACACTCATTCAGACATTCTAACGAACACTTTTGATGCATAGAAAAACCCAGAGTCTAAAACAAGGTGATCAGTCCTATTTTAGCGTTAAGATCATGTGAATCAAAGAACCTAAGGATTAAAAACTCCAAACAACAATTAAAACATCAATTCACTGAATCTCCTAATTGGAACCCTAAAACCCAATAAAGAGACTACTCGCACTACTGAAAGCAATGACACAAAGAGATTAAGAAGACATAGATAAATTGATGACATAAATACGAAAATGGTTTAGAAATCTTCTCCAAATTGTCAAAGAGGATTGATCTCTAGAATTCCAAAATGTGTCTTACAAAAAGCCTAAGTGCAGCCAAAAAACTCAGAAAAATAGAAAATGTGTTGCTAATTAGGTCATTGGGTATTTGTACCCTTATTAAAATAAAAGTGAAAATACAAAAATTCATGAAAAAGAAATAAGTGTGTGGAACCCAGGCAGAAAGACATCATACTTCACTAGACTTCTCCAGACTTCAACAGATTTGTCTACAGACTTCACGAGACTTCTTCAAAATTCTCTAGACTTTAGTAGACTTGTCCATAAACTTCACCAGACTCCTCCAGACTTCTCCAGTCTTGTCTCCAGACTTGTCTATATACTTCACTAGATTTGTCCAAACTTCATGATTCATTTCAACTTGAAGATGTCCAAAAGTCACTTCCTGCTTCTTTATTCTGGTTAAGCTTGAATCCAACCAAAAGACTCCCAATCTAGCACATTGTCTCCACACCTAATCACAACTCAAGAAAAGACCAAAAAGACACAAAAAACGGACAAAGATGCGACAAATGACTCAAAAAAATACTAAATGAAGGACAAAAGACAACAAAAACACAATACATCAATTATTTATGAATCTGCAGTTGACAAGCTGGACTTACCAATCGAAGCACATCCTACACCTTATTCGCTTACTTGGCTGCATGATGGTGTTGATCTCCATATGTCTCATAGATCCATGGTTCCTTTCTCCATTGGTCCCTTCTACAAGGATAAATCTTATTTTGACATCGCGCCAATGGATGTGAGTCACCTGATCTTGGGGAAACCTTGGGAGTTTGATCGTAAGGTGATCCATGATGGTGCTAAAAATACTTACAAGTTTGAGTGGGAAGCTCATCAGATCATTTTACTGCCTTGTCCTGACTTGTCGTGTGCTCCTTCGCCTAAACTCGAGATCACTATTCTGCCACCATTTCCTCCAGCCATTAGGTTGACGTCTCCTACCGTATCTCTACTCTCCTTTTCTTTGTTCATGGCACATGTGTGTTAATATTCGTGCTATTAATAAGATCACAGTAAGCTACAGGTTTTCAATTCCACGACTAGTTGGGGGATGAATGGAAGACGACTTTTAAGACTCGGGAGGTTTGTTTGCATGGCTGGTTATGTCTTTTGGGTTGTCAAATGCTCCAAGCACATTCATGTGTGTCATGAATCAGTCCTTGCGTTCATTTATTGGTAAATATTTGGTGGTTTATTTTGATGACATTCTTATTTTTAGTCGATCGCTGGATAAACATTTTTCTCATCTCTAGGACGTCTTGCTTGTTCTTCGTCAGGAGAAACTGTTTGCGGCCAAGCAACAATGTGAGTTCGGTACGAAAGAAGGTCTTTTCTTGGGTTAGGTCATATCTGATCAAGGGTTGTCCATGGATCAATCTAAAGTTGAAGCTGTTCATTCTTGTCCAGTCCCACGCACGTTAATGGAGGTTCGCAGCTTCCATGGCCTTGTCTCCTTTTACCGACGTTTTGTGCCTCATGTTAGTACGATTACTGGTTGTATGAAGGAAGGCAAATTTTGTGGACGCGTGAGAATGATGAGACGTTTACGGCTATTAGACATACTTACATCTGCTCCCATCTAGATTTTGCGAGATATTTTTGCTTACCTTTGAGCTGCACTACGACGCTTCAAAATTGGGTATTGAGGTTTTTCTTAGTGAACAAGGTAAAGTTGAACAAAAAAAAAAAGTGAACAAGGTAAACCGGTTGACTTCTTAGTGAAAAGTTCTCGGGAGCACGTCTTTGTTATAACATATATGACAGTGAATTTTATGCCATTGTCCAACTTATTAAACATTGGCGCCACTACCTTGTTCACAGTGATTTTATTCTTTTCACGGATCATGATGCGTTACGACATTTCGATAGCCAAGCAAAGGTCTCGGCTCATCATGCGACATGGATAGACTTCCTCTAGAAGTTTACGGTTTTTTATCCATCACCATTCCGGTGCAATCAACTGCGTGGTCGACGCTCTTAGCCGTCGTCACAGTTTGCTGGCCTCTATCCATCCCATGGTGCTTGTCTTTGCAGCCTTTGCGGACATGTATTCTATGGATCCTTTTTTTGGGTCCATTTTAGAGGGCAAAATGATGACTATTCGATTCATGATGGCTTTTTGTTTAAAGGGCTGCAAGTGTGTGTTCCTGCTTGTAGCTTGCATTTTCAGATCATTCATGAATTACACATGGAAGGACATGTGGGGCGTGATTGAACTTTGCAACTCGTCATCGCTTCGTATTTTTGGCCATCATTTCGGCGGGATGTGAAACGTTTTGTCGCACATTGTCATGTTTGCCAAAACACCAAAGGTAAGTCTTCTAAGGCAGGTTTGTATTTGCCCTTACCTATCCCTACGCAGCCACGGACACACATTAGCATGGATTTTGTCTTGGGTCTACCTCAAACACAAAGGGATCACGACTAGATTTTTGTGGTGGTTGACCATTTTTTTTAAATGGCTCATTTTATCCCTTGCAAGAAAATGATCGATGATGTGAATGTGTCTACACTTTTTTCCAAGAGATATATCGATTACACGGTCTTCCTTTGTCCATTGTTTCGGACCACAATTCCTGCTTTCTGAGCCACTTTTGGCGGTCTCTCTAGAAGTTACTACTCACATCTTTGGATATGAGCACGGCCTACCACCCTCAAAGTGACAGTCAAACCGAAGTTACTAACCGTTCCTTGAGAAGTTTGTTGCGGTTATTAGTCGGTGATCACATAAGGAGTTGGGACTCTAAGCTTTGTCAAGCATAATTTACCCACAACCATGCTACCAATCACAGTCTCGGGTTGAGTCCACTTCAGGTTGTGTACGGACTAGTCCCTCGTGGTCCCCTTGACTTGACAACAATGCCAGACCATACTCGTTTTCATGGACAAGCTGCATACTTTATGGTTGAGCTGGAACAAGTTTATCAACAAGCTAGGGCGAACCACGAAGCAGAAATGGCGAAATATAAGGACGCAGTTGATGCCAAGCAACGAGAGCTATTGTGATTTGGTTTGGGTGGTGATCACAAAGGACTGTTTGCCGGTTCGTGAGTACAACAAGCTCAAACCTAGGCACATCGGGCCAGTGGAGGTTGTGGAACGTATTAATTCAAATGTATATCAGCTACGCCATCCTCCGCATTTGAAGACATCTGATGTGTTCACCATGAAGTACTTATCCCCTTATCGTGGTTACAATGCTGAGCTGGATTAGATAGTGAATCCTCTTCCACCTAGGAAGACCTGATGCAGCACATCATTTGGTGTTAACTGGCCGTAGAACACGAGAGTCGGTGTTGTGTTACGTATTCCACTAGCTTTTTTTTATTATTTTGTTTTGAATTTGTTTGTATTTATTTGGGGATAAGTTCACACACCTATCTTAATTTATTTTGGATTAGGACGTATCTCTTGATTTTTGTCTTTAAATAGAGTCGCAAGTCATTGTATCAACATCATTGAGTTGAAGTCTAATAAAACCCAAAAATAGAGGCAATCTTAATTGCCCAAAAGAACTTGTGTTCCAAGCCCTGTCAGGAGGACTCTCATATCGGTTCCGTATCATCTCACCTTCACCTCCACCAATCCATCGTTCATCATCCTCGTCTTGCCTTTACCACCGTCCCTATTTGCTGTTTACAAGTAGTGCTCTATTTTCCTGATCTTAAAACAGAGCTCTAAATCTCTTGACTAAGCTTTCGCCTCTACACTAGATGGTTCAACAAATTAGAGCACCACTCTACAAAAAGCAATCGAGCATACCGCATGATGATTACTCAACCAGGGATGAAATTTATGGATGGTTGAGCCAGGCAGTGGTGGATTCAGAACAAAATTTAGTATGGGGCATTTTCCAAATTAGTGATAAAATTAGGATATTTAAATAATTTTTTATATTAGTTAGGAGCAACAATAATATTTAGTATGGGGCATTATTGAAACAAATGACTAAATTAGAACCATTTAGATAAATTTTATACTAGTTAGTTAAGAAAATTAAAAAATTAGTGTGGGGCACTTGCCACACTCCATGCCTTCCTGCGTCCGCCCTGGAGCCAGGGGTTTAGATTTGTGTGTGAAAGGAAATAGAGTTTGAGAGCAAGCTTTAAGTCGAGGAGGGAAGTAATGATACACATTATAGTATAACTTATTATCGCAAGAATCTCTCACGTGAAATTGGTTTTCTATTTTGGTGTTTTAGTCTTTTTTTTTTTTTTTTTTTTTTTTTTTTTTCTTTTAGTAAAGAGTTTTTCTTTTCACTAAAGTATGTATATCGTGGCCTATATAAGTTCTAAGAAAAGAACCAGCATCCAACAAATCCATACGTGTTGGTAATTAAGAGAAGGATTGACTAGGTCAGATGTCAAGTGGTGTGAAGGAACATGTCGACAAGCCTAGCATCGACCGAGAGATATGGCTTAGAAAATCGACTTTGATTTATGTTCTGATTGGAATTGTGATTCTCACTATTTTCCTGGGTTTGGTTGTGATTTTGATGTTCACGAGAACGTGTGTATGGTGCGTGTGAGACAATTAATTGGAGCATCAGAGGTCGGAAACTGGAAACTGCTTATATGAACCTTTTTCACCAAAACACTTATCCAGCTTGCATGGAATCCATTGTTTATATATCATGCCAGAGGTCTCTTTACCCCATCTTTCTAAGAAAACCGTCCACTGGTTGAACGACTACACTTTTATTGAGTATGGTTTCCAAGTCATGCTCATACCTGAAGATAAACTGAACCTTCTCATTTGTTATAGCTACTCCAACCTGTGGAAATAATAAACTATCATTTGAGAAGGAAAAAATATCTCAGCCAAAGCCTTGCACTTTCTTAAGCCAAAGACTCTAGACGAGAAAGAGAGTATGTACTAAGCCACTAAATGGTATTCATTTCTTACTAATTATGAATTGATATGTCAATAAGTTTATAGAAGCATTACGAAAACTAGTATCCCCTATATAATAAAACAGAACTACACAACTTTTTTGTATACTATATAATTTTTATAAGTTAGTTACAAAATAGGTTATAGATTAAATATATGTTGATTACAAAAAAGAGTATCAATTAATTGGTCAATATGTAGCCTATATGAATACACTTACGAATGTTACAAAGAATCCTCTTAAACACAATATTCCAAGGATTTATACAATATCCAAAATAAAATCTTTAGTATTTCATGTATTGTTACAAAAAATATATTGTTAGGCGTAAAAAAGAATAAAATCTTCGTAATTTATCACACTTAATCATGGTTTCCGAGATTTTATTGTGCAGTTGAAAATAAAATTTTACCTAAGCACGGGTGATATTAAAAAACTTTCACCAAACATATTCAAAATTAAAATAAAAACAAATAACAAACATAATCATTTCTCATACATAAAATTACAAAATTAACAATATAAAACTTACAGAATATGTATTTTTTCAAGTCATCATATTTAGCATATGATTTTACAGCATAATGTTTTATCCAAAAAAACTTTTAAAAACAATCATATAAATTATATTTTATAATAAAATTATAATATAAATAAAAGTAATATCAACCCATGCTATAGCACGGGTCCTAATCTAGTAGATGATTGAAAAGAAAAAAAACACACATGAATTAAATACTTTGAAAAAAAGAACATGGATAGCTACAATCACGGCATATATATGGACGTTTATGATCTATTAGATAAGAACTCGCTCATTTTGCGAGTTTAAAGTTTTGTAACTTAAACAATATTTTATAAAAATATATTAAAATTTGTTGTACGTTATTTATAAGTTTTATGTTTGCTATAATCTACAGATTTATATCTATTTACAAATCTTTTATGTATGTTACTATTAAAAGCGTATTTTCACACCTAAATATAAAGTATATTACAAATATGTTTGTATGAACACATTGATAACACTCTAATTTACATGTTTTTAGCATCCCTTTTTGTCCATATTTTGCATTGTTCATACCTCTAACTTAGCATTTTTAGACCATTTACTGTAGGAATCAAGTTTTAGAGCATTTAGGGTGTTGCATTTCTGCATTTGCATATATTGGATGAAAACAGGTGCTAAAGAGCCAAAAATGGGGAAAAACAAGGACAACTCGAGCATGTACCCGAAGGAGCCATCGAGCTACAAGAACAAGTCCGAATCCCAACACGATCGAAGAGGATCCAAGAGCGCGAAGAGCAACTCGAAGATCCACCCGAGGAGTTACCCGACTCAAGCCTCGTACACCCCATCGAGTAGACCATCGGGCAGGTCTGGGAAGCTAGGTCAAATGGATTTCCATATATAAACCCCCTCTTTCCCTAGCTCGCAAACGAGCACGCCGCAGACCCTCAAACCAGAGAGCGAGAGCTTCTGTGAGAGAACTGAGCGACTCAACATTTCTTCTTGTTTTTGTACTTTTAATTTGTAGTTTTTCATAGATCTTTTATGCCTACTCTTTTCTACTCTACTCTATCTTTTTAATAATGTCATTTTCGTTTATTTCTATGGTTTTATCATTCGTTTCTATGTCCGAGTAGTGTAGCAAAGTTTCTAGGGATGGGATAGATGATTAGGTGTTCTTGATCGGTTAGGATGCTTTAGTTGATTGTTATGATAGATAAATTTCCTTCTAGGTTGATGTTCTTAATGCGGTCAACAGACCGACAGGTTGAGACTAGATCTAGGGCGTTTATAATGCTACAGGCCGAAAGGAGTAGATAAAATGCTTGATTAGGTCAATGCTAGAGGTATACTTAACTTTGAGTGACAAAATCAGATAAGTCTAAGTATATTGACAAAAAATGAATTGTTCTTAATGCCTGCTTGTTCATATTGCTAGTGCGACAGTGTGGTAGTATGTTCAAGGTTGATTGTTACTAGTGCGACAGCGTGGTGACAAGGTTTTAGAGGTTCATTGTCTAGGAAATAATTGCTTGAGGCATGTAAGGCATCCGTATTGGTCTAGAACACTTAGGATTCGATTACCCCCATCCATAGGAACTTTCGTATTTCATTCCTTGCATTTTCCTTACTTACTCGACCACTTACCCGATCAGGTACACGATAACCTGCATCGAGTAATACCTCGAGCTGTTCATAGTTCACTTGCATACTCGATCACCCCACTCGATCCTGTACTCGATTGCTTTCATCGAGTGCTTAGGTCGTGTGGTTTACTTGTCTATATTCTTTTACTTTGTTTATATTAGAACTGTTAGAACCAAACCCCTTTATTGCTTGGCTTGACTTGCTTGATTCTGATTGCATCCTATCTGTTAGCATAACAACCATTTGGATTGATAACCCTTTGTACTACAACTGCATAGGGAATTGATACCCTAGGTGAAAACCAGTCTATCAATTTGGCGCCGTTGCCATTTGGTTGATTTATTTTGCTACGTTTAGGATTTCAGGACTTGCTAGATCAAGTTCGTTTGTTTATATTTGTTTCGGATATTAACTTGTTTGCTTTCGTCTTTGTTTGTTTTGAATCTCAGGTACCAAAACCCGAGCACCCCGTCACTCGATCACCTGATCGAGTTGATCCTCGTGTACAAACTCGGATACTTGCCTGTGCATGCAAACACGATCCAGAGGTAGTCAGAACCTGAGTCCTTTCATCGACAACATCAACAGACCTCGGCTACTAAGACAACAACAAGTTCAACCGGAACTAGCACCCATTAAGGAGACGATGAATAATGAGAACGGTCCACCAGCTCCTCAAGCAAGGACCAACATAGGAGCATGAGATGCTCCGACTACTCACACTCAGAGGAATGGCATTGTGCCACCAGCTGTGCAGAACAACAATTTTGAGATCAAGAGTAGTCTCATCCAGATGATACAGAGCAACAAATTTCATGAACTGTCAATGGAGGACCCATTGGATCATCTGGATGAATTTGATAGGCTCTGTAGCCTAACTAAGATAAATGGAGTCAGTGAAGATGGATTCAAGCTAAGGCTTTTCCCATTCTCTTTGGGAGATAAAGCACACATTTGGGAGAAATCGCACCCTAAGGAGTCCATCACCACTTGGGAAGCGTGCAAGAAGGCATTCCTGGCCAAATTCTTCTCAAACTCCAGAACCGCAAGGCTGCGAAATGAAATTTCCAGCTTTGTACAGAAGAAAAACGAAACATTCAATGAAGCTTGGGAACATTTCAAGGGGTACACAACTCAATGTCCACATCACGGCTTCAGTAATGCTTCATTGCTGAGCACACTATTCCGAGGAGTGGTCCCCAAGATACGGATGTTGCTGGACACCGCAAGCAATGGTAACTTCCTCAACAAGGATGTAGATGAAAGTTGGGACCTAGTTGAGAACTTGGCTCAATCTGATGGCAACTACAATGAGGAATATGATCGCTCTGTGCGATCTACAGGAGAGGAAGATGCCAAGTTCAAGAGGGACATGAAAGCCCTCAATGACAAACTTGATCAGCTCCTCAACCAGCAGAAGCATGTCCATGCTATATCAGAGGAAGAGCAGTTTCAACAGCAAGATGGGGAGACTATGCAGCTCGAGGATGTTAACTACATCAACAACCAAGGAGGGTACAACAACTTCAAGCCGAACCCAAATCTATCTTATCGGAACCCGAATGTTGCAAATCCTCAAGACCAAACCTACCCATCTGCAGTTCAAGGGAACTAGACCCAACAGAAGCCTTTTGTCCAGTACAACCAAGGCTATGCGCCTAAGCAACCATACCAAGGCACGTACAACCAACCACCAGGATTCCAACAACACCAAGGTCCACCGAACAAGTCACAAGAAGCCGAGTTACAAGGTCTTATTCAGCAAATGATTCAGCAACAGGCTACAGCTTCTATGGACATCGCGAAACGATTCACGGAAATGAGCAACAAAATCGACTCAGGATACAATGACCTCAATGCCAAGTACGAATCACTCAACACAAAGGTTCGATACCTGGAAGGCCACCACAACAACCAACCTACACCAAAGATCAATCAACTGCCGGGTAAAGCTGTTCAAAACCCCAAGGATTATGCGACTGCTCAAGCCATTTTCCTAGATGATGATTATGAGGACTACCTCACTGGGGACAGTGGTGATCAAGATGGGGAGGATGTGGATGACTCAATGAAGAATGAGGCCGAATACTTTATATCCGAGTATGAACCCGAGCCTTCACCCGATGAGACTGATCGAGTTGATGATCGAGCACTGGTTCGAGATTCACAAACTGACGAACAACCCGAAGTGAAACCCGATGACCTACACGATGATGTTGATCGGATGATGCATCGAGTAGATGTTGAGAAAGGAGATCAGCCTCAACCACCTGCACTGGTAGGAGGGGAGTTGGAGGAAAGGTTCAATGCTGCACTTGACATCCAGTTGGAAGCGCTTGCAGAGCGAATGGCTAAGCGCAAAGCTCCACCACGTAAGCTTTTGCCCCCACATGAGCTTCAGCAGGAAGCTGCAAAGGAAGCAGCTAGATTGGAGGATGAGGTTAAGGAGGCTGTCAAGGAGATCGGATTTGAAATTCTGAGAAGTTGAATTTGTTTGGATCCTGAGGTAAGAATTGAGGAAAAACTTGAAGATCCTGGCTCTTTCACATTGCCGTGTTCAATAGGATTTCAGATTTTCAAGAGATGCTTGTGTGATCTTGGAGCTTCGGTTAGCATCATGCCACTTTCAGTTGCTAACAAGCTGGGACTCACCAACTTCAAACCAAGTAAGCAATATCTGGTTCTAGCCGATAGAACGGTAAGGCATCCGATTGGCATTTTAGAAAATCTGCCCCTAAGGATTGGGAGACTGGAAGTGCCTACCGACTTCATGATCCTAGATATGAACAAGGAACCGGATGATCCACTGATTCTAGGAAGACCATTCTTGGCAACAGTTGGTGCGGTGATCGAAGTGAAAGGAGGCAAGATCTGGATAGAACATGGTGAACACCTCAAGATGGAGTTTGAGGTGAAGAAAGGGGTTAAGAGGCCAACCATAGATGGTCAAGCTTTTTCCACTAGGACCGAACAAAGAAAAAGGCTACATCTTGAAGAGGTTAACACCACAATTGCCATGGAACCTGGACAAAATCTGGGAGATCTTTTGAACCAACCTACTGTAGTGGAGAGGATTCCAGAACCTTTTCCACATGGATCCCATGCTTAAGGAGCATGAAGAGTCAAGCTTAGTGACTCTAAACAAGCTCACTTGGGAGAAAGTCCCAAAAGTATCTTTTAGTTTTTGTCTATTTGCTTTATTTTCTTTTATTTAATTTTTCTATTTTTGCAATTTTATAAAAAAAAAAAAACAAACAAAAAGAAGAAAAAATGGGAAAATTGGGAAGAGGGAATTGGTAAACCCGAGGATCAACCCGACACCGTACTCGACGCGCCTGATCGTGTCCCTGCTCGGGTAGCGAGTGAAGTCTGAATTCCACAAGCCAAGCCCACTCTCGGCGAAGCCCACCAACCGAAACCCTAGCCTATTTAAGGAGGTCGAACCCTTCTCCCTCTTCATCACCGATAAGTCTCCCTCATTCTCTTAAGCTTTTCAATTTCTATAAGTTTCTATTCTTCTCTCTCGATTCCAAGCTCATTCGATTTTTTTTGGAGACTAACCCTATTAATCCCAAGAACTAGCTTTTCTTTTTCTTCTCAAGGAATCGACATGGAGCCAACCGCTAGAACCTACCAAAGGAAGAGAAGAAGATCCACCTCCGGCGCTGCTACAACCGGAGGAGACGCCACCGAAGTTCAACAACCCCAAGGAAGAGGAAACGTTCCACATTCCAGACCGTTAGGTGGACGTTTAGCCTCCCCAACCCGATGCACAACTCGATCCACCACCCGACCTGATGCTCGAGTAACCGATCGAGTAAGCCCCCCGAGTTCGCTCAACGAGTCCAATGGCGAGTGCTGTCCGCCGTTCTCCTCGACGTAGGGACCTGTCTACGTCCGAAAAGACGCTTACCGACCCTATGGAGGTTGATTCTGATGCTGGAGGAGAAAATAAGGTGAGATCCAAACCTCTCGATCAAGGAGTAGAGCCGCAATTGCAAGGGGGAAGAGACCGGCTTCAGAGAAGGCTGAGAAGGTGGTTGAGAGAGCAGTGGTTGAAGAAGATCAACACGCTGAGGAGGAGGAAAGAGAAAGAGAAGAGGAGCATAGAGAGAGGACCCGCCAAGCCTCGCAGCGGCTTAAGCAAAAGGAAGTCGACACTCCGGCGAGATTGTTCAAAGTCTTCCGGAAGATGAGCTTCGTTGGTACCCGATACCCTCACCGTGAGACAATGAAGCAATTGGGCATCGCTAGAGACGTTGAGTTTTTGTTCGATATGAGCCACCTGGGTAATATGATGCGATCCAATCTAGAAGCTTATGAAGAGGAGACGGTCCACTTCCTTTCAACCCTGAAGCTGCACTATTTCGAGGACCACCCGACCCTACTACCCGATGGGGGGATCGGGTTCATCACCTTCTCCGTTCGGAACACGGAATACCGGCTAACTTTCAAGGAGATGGAGACGTTGTATGGCTTCAAGGCTGGTAGTGGGGAAGGTATGGAGGTCAGCAAGGAAGAGATGAGGTCCCTATGGCTGACAATAGGAGACAAGCACCCCTACAAGTCCACGAGCTCCAAATCTGCTCAAATAAGGAGCCCTGTTTTGAGGTATTTTCACAAGTCCCTCGCATGCACTCTCTTTGCTAGAAAAGAGACTGGGAACGTGAACGACCATGAGCTTCAGTTATTGGATGTTGCATTGTGTGGAGTTTTGGATAGTGCTAGGGATGGAACACCGCTAGTAGGAGACATAGCTGATACTAGTATGTTGTTCGTGCTACTCGATCAATTCCTGTACTTGAAATCTTGGGCTGTGAAAAGGAGAGAAGGAGGCGGAGAGATCTCTATTGGGGGACTAGTTACACCAATCTTAGTGGCATGCGATGTGCCCTTAAAGGGAATTGTCCACAAACCAAGGTGGCTGGATACGGACTACCTCGTGCTGGCGAGATTCTTGGCCTATGAAAGGCCTAATGACATGACATTGTTCAAGTTTGTCCATCCAACCGCTGGAGCTGCTCAAATGGTTTTACCCAATATCGCATACACCAAGGTTCGGTTAGGGCACAACATTGACTTCGCACCACCGTTGGAAGAGCTGTACAACCCGGAGAAGGAGTCCGAGGCTGAGAAGAGAGAAGAGACCGGGCAAAAACAAGGAGGTAGCTAGGAGGAGGTTGATTTTGAGGAGTACGCATGCTCTCAAAAGCAACCAGTAGGAGTGAGGGAAGCTCACAAGAGAATTGGCTGCCTGAAGAAGATGAACAAGTTCCTGGTGAAAAAGGTGAAGGATCTTGCCGGTTCAGTGAAGGTAATGGGAGGTCAGATCAAGGAGTTGCAAGACAAGGCAAGCTGTGCCTCAGCTCCTACCTCGGCACAAGCACCTCCAGAACCTCAAAGAGCATCATCATACGAGCCCCAAGCTGAGGAGGATATCACCCGACCAGAAGCATCGAGGAAAAGCCACTCTGACGCTTACCCGACACCCAATCCGATGGGGTACACGATACACTATCCGATGCACCCATCGAGCACCCAATCAGGTGATTATGCTGGAATTTTTCTTCCACCGTACCAGATGCCATACACGATGCCGTACACGATGCACCCTGCGAGTGGATACACCAATGATCATTCTGTGCCTCTTCCGCCATTTCCATCCTACTACCCGATGCCCTACCCGATGAGCTACGCGATCCCATCCTCGATCAACACCTCGGATGCTGGTCCGAGCAAGTCGTCTGTACGCATATCTGAGCTCTCTGACGAGCAAACACCGACACCTGCTGAAGCCGGAGATGACCTTGACTATACGTTGGCAAGCATGGAGGCTGCTGCAACCTCCTTCTTCACCAACCCATGAGGTACCAATTTCATCCAACACTTGTATATAACATTGAATTCAGTTTCATCTTATTTTGTGTGCTTCTTGGATTCTTTTCCAGCTTTTATACACAGGGACTGTGTAATTTAAGTTTGGGGGAGGGTCCTAGAATGTATTTAACATTGTGTTTTATTTTCTTATTTTTATTATTTCAAATTTTTGCATGGTAGTTTTATTCATTTGAGTTTGCATCTATGTGCATTAAAAAACCCAAAAAATTTGAAAATTTTCGAAAAAAAAATAAAAATAAAAAAAATAAAAAAATAAAGAAATAAAAAAAAATAAAAAAATAAAAGAGTATTCATGTAGTTGCATTTACATATTAGGATTGAGTCTAGTTTGTTTCATATAGGATTGTTGCATATGCATCTTAGGGGACAATGATTAAAACCACCTTGTTTAAAATCAAACCTTAGGATTGAAGCTATAGCCCTTAATCACAGTTCATTGTTGCTATATCAGTCTTTGGAAAAAAATGAAAAATCTTTGCTTAGACCCTTTGTGTCGACTGAATGCTTCCTCCACTTGCTTGAACATTAGAACATCTCTATATTATTGGATTTAATTTGAACTTTAATTGTCTTGCTTATGGAACTTGAATACTTGCTCATGGTAACTCTAAACTCGGGTTAGAACTCCACTTTCTACCAATCTTTTCGTTTAACCCGATTCATTTGTCCTACCCATGAACCCAAACCTTTCTTTCAAACCTTGTTGTGAATTGTTGAGCGAGGCCTTTTTCATTGTGCTATAGGTTGTGAAACTTTGAGAGTATTGATAACGACAAAGAATTGCCTCTTGATTTAGCTAAGTTAGATTTGAACTAGCTAATAGATTCGGTTTTGAAGGATATGTGGTTAGAATGTTTATTTGGGAATGGGTTGTGGAATATATAAAAAAAGAGAAAAGTTCCTAAGGTTAGAATTAATTAGCTCTAAGTCTCTAAGTAAAAAAAAAAGAAAGAAAAAGTTCTTGCTATAGTCTCCTAGAAAGAAAGAAAAAAAGAATATATGTATATTAGGAATTTAGCAAAGAAACAAAAAATAAAATAAAAGAGAGATTAAGAGATAGAATTTTAAAGTCTAAAAGTCTAAACCTTAGGGAAAAAAAAAAAGAGAGTTAAAATCAAGGGTGTAGGTAGTTAAATTCTAGGAGGTTTAAATAAAAAAAAAATCATTATGAATGTATGAGAAAAGGGTAGATCATCAAGAGTTAAGCTTTGTATGCCCAAATTGTTCTCAGTCTTAGATAGTTTTCACGACTGTCTAGCATTCCACTTTTTGAGAGAAACCACCTAAAGAATTTGCTTGAAACCATCTTATCAAAAAGCCTTACCCTTGAAACCGATTGAGCTTGATTCACCTTCCATTTGCAAGAATTCGCCAAACACTTAATTGAATGTGAAAGATATGTTCCTTATCTTTAGTTGGAGGTTGAGCTAGATCGATACATGGCAATAAGCATAGAAAAATATTTGTAAGTATGTTGATTGATCTTAGCACCATTAAACTATCTTTAAGGACTATAGCTTGCATCCTTCGGTTACCATCTTAAGGTTATGAGTACCCACTTTCAAACCGTACTTTCTTACTTACTTGCTAGAGGACTAGCAATATTTAAGTTTGGGGGTCTGATAACACTCTAATTTACATATTTTTAGCATCCCTTTTTGTCCATATTTTGCATTGTTCATACCTCTAACTTAGCATTTTTTGACCATTTACTGTAGGAATCAAGTTTTAGAGCATGTAGGGTGTTGCATTTCTGCATTTGCATATATTGGATGAAAACAGGTGCTAAAGAGCCAAAAATGGGGAAAACAAGGACAACTCGAGCATGTACCCGAAGGAGCCATCGAGCTACAAGAACAAGTCCGAACCCTAACACGATCGAAGAGGATCCAAGAGCGCGGAGAGCAACCCGAAGATCCACTCGAGGAGTTACCCGACTCAAGCCTCGTGCACCCTATCGAGTAGACCATCGGGAAGGTCTGGGAAGCTAGGTCAAATGGGTTTCCATATATAAACCCCCTCTTTCCCTAGCTCGCAAACGAGCACGCCGCAGACCCTCAAACCAGAGAGCGAGAGCTTCTGTGAGAGAACTGAGCGACTCAACATTTCTTCTTGTTTTTGTACTTTTAATTTGTAGTTTTTCATAGATGTTTTATCCCTACTCTTTTCTACTCTACTCTATCTTTTTAATAATGTCATTTTCGTTTATTTCTATGGTTTTATCATTCGTTTCTATGTCCGAGTAGTGTAGCAAAGTTTCTAGGGATGGGATAGATGATTAGGTGTTCTTGATCGGTTAGGATGCTTTAGTTGATTGTTATGATAGATAAATTTCCTTCTAGGTTGATGTTCTTAATGCGGTCAACTGACCGACAGGTTGAGACTAGATCTAGGGCGTTTATGAAAGGACCGACCCTTTTTTTTTTAAATAATAAATAATAAATATAATATAATAAATTAAACTACAGCTAGTGGTCCCATACCCACTAGCCACCTAACCACAAACTCATTCAACAGCGGAAATAACCAACCAATATTTAATAATAATCCAATAATAAATTATAACCATATTCCAACATAAACAATATCCAAAACAACATGAATCATAGAACCAGCAACCTAGCAATGTTCTAATGACCCAACTCTAGCAACCTAGCAATGCCAGACAACATAAAACCGAGTCCCTAGAACATCCTCCTCTTCATTGCCTTGATTCCACGATCATACTTTGCCTTTACCTGCACCACAAACACATATTGCAATGCATGTGTATTTTATAAACACTCAGTAAGGCAATCCTCCCATCTACTGGGCTATACACACAAGCAATAGAGTATCAATAACCAACACACAACAATCATCAAACGACTAATAACAAACCAGGACTCAGCATCCACCGACGCCACACATGCATCGATCGATGCCAAATGGGGAAGCATCGATCGACACAGAAGCTGCATCGACCGATACCCAATCTGCATCGACCGACGCATGCTCGACGCAACACGAAAACCCTAGAGTTTACGTGCCGTCCTCGCACTTGCATCGACCGATGAAAGATATGCATTGATCGACGCAACGTCGAGCTCCGTGATTTCCCGAAGCTTCTCGCCGGATCTTCGTTCCTCCAACCACAAAACTCGATCCCAAGCCACAAGAAAGCTTCCTAACGTCCATAGCAATGAACTAACAAGCCTAACATCACACAACAAGCAGATTAAAGAATCCTCTAGCTTAGATAAGCCATGGTCATGCACTTACCTTTTCCAAGACGAATCTGAACCTAACACAAGGAAGAAAACGCTTCTAGGAAGCTCCTACAATGATCCCAGCTACAGATCTCTCCAGGAACAGCCTCAAATCTCCCAGAAACGCTCAAGAACTCTCACCAAGCTTTTTCTCTCTTTCTCTTTCTCAAAAACGGCCACACAACCACGAATTAGACAAAACTCGCATCTAAGGGTTTTCCTTAACCCCAAAACGCAGCGTTTGACTTAAGTCAAAACGCACAGAATTGAGCCATCATCGACCGATGCTCCTACTGCATCGATCGATGCACATCCCAAACCGGAATTCCGGTTCACAGATATTACAATTCTCCCACTCCAAACTGGATTCGTCCTCGAATCCTGAACAACCATCAGCCAAGGACTTTCGTGCAACCGTCTCCACGGCCCGCACTCCTCCGACTGATCTACAGAAGGTCACCTCTAGGCGATAGACTCACGCTCCAGGCGTCATTTGCTCTCGACTTTTTGGACTTTCCTTCACTCATAGGCCTAAACCTTGAGTTTTTATTGGCTCCTCATCAGACCTAAGTCTGCATGCCATAATGTTGGCTCCTCATCGGGCCTAGACCCGCATGCCATAATATAAGGAAAATCCAAACTCGTCTCTCGGGTTGCCACCCTACAGCGTGCCCCCGGATCGTCATCCGAAGTCGATATACCAACCATATTCCCAAGTCACAAAGTCTCTGAATATGGCAGTACTAGGAGAACCTAAGTTCCCTAAGAGTCGCGTGCAAACGATTCTGAACACGTCTGAGTCCCATCCCTATCCAGGTTTCCTTCCCGTGGCTCCCGTAAAACATCTCAATGTCCTACCAACCACATATCCCCTCACTGGAATACCTCATGACCACACAAGGATCATATACACGCCACAAGGGCCGCCACTAAGGCCAAACAAAATGTCCTAAAGAGGACCACCACCAAGGCCAAACAAAATGTCCTAAAGAGGACTGCCACCAAGGCCAAACAAATGTTCTAAAGAGGACCGCCACCAAGGCCAAACAAATGTCCTAAAGAGGACCGTCACAAAGATACTCTGGCTAAAAAGCCCGTCACAAAGACCATATGTCCCGAAGGACCGTCACAAAGACCATCTGTCCCGAAGGACCGTCACAAAGACCATCTGTCCCGAAGGACCGTCACAAAGACCATCTATCCCGAAGGACCGTCACAAAGACACTCTGGCTAAACAGCCCGCCACAAACGCCAAACAAATGTCCTAAAGAGGACCGCCACCAAGGCCAAACAAATGTCCTAAAGAGGACCGCCACCAAGGCCAAACAAATGTCCTAAAGAGGACCGTCACAAAGACACTCTGGCTAAAAAGCCCGTCACAAAGACCACACAATGTCTAAAAAGACTGCCACACACGGGCACACTGACTCAAAAGTCCGCCACTAAGGCAACACACAAGCCCCTCCAAGGCTCTCTACAACTAAAATGGACAAATTCTAACTCCCGTAAAACTTTCCATATTTAGCACTTTCCATTTTTGGAAACTTTCCACTTTTGAAAACTTCTATTTCAGGAAACTTTCCTCCAAAACCCCGCCTCACGGAAACTTTGTACCCCGAACACCACCTCATCTTGTTACTGAGTGATATGTATATATTTTACACACATTCATGATGCATTTGTCATTCATTTTGTTATCTTAACTCATTGCTTTGTATTGTTTTTAGTCTCTTTTGTACAACATGCATATCTAGGTAGTCTTTGCATTGGTCTTGCACGCATCTTGCATTTTGGAGTTGTTTCAGGTGTTTTAGGAGGTGTCCAAACCATCAAATGCAAACAAAGATCAGAAGAGCAGTTAAGCGACTCGATCTACACTACCCAGCGACGCAAGCTTCCACGTCTTTGATCGAGTCGAGTGAAGATTTTACTTTGGGATTCAGCTTTCGACGTCTTCATCAAAGTTGTAGAGAATTGAGTCATCTTTCCAGTGCAGTTTATATCAAACCAATCGGAGTCGTGGTTCATGAGTTATCTTTGTTTTAGTGGATGCATGTACGTTCAGAAATCTGACTCGACCCGCACGCAAAGGAGAGCTCCCACTCGATCGGATGTTAGCAGCAACTCGACCAAGACGTCCCCGGATGGCTCCCAAGCACCCTCAAGACGCAACTCGATCAGCAGCTCCTGAGCATCCTCACGTCGCGACTCGATCGACAGTTTCTGAGCACCCTCACGTCGCGACTCGATCGACAGTTTCTGAGCACCCTCACGTCGCGACTCGATCGACACTCTCACGTCGCGACTCGATCGACACTCTCACGATGCGACTCGATCGACACTCTTACGTCGCGACTCGATCGACACTCTCACGATGCGACTCTATCGACGCTCTTAAACCGACGTCCTGGTTATGTCCCGAAGACGCATCCGAGAAGGATTCTCAAACCGACGTTCTACATTGTCGTTTTATGTTTTAGAGATTTCCATGTTTTTCCTATAAATACGTTTTGTTAAGTTTTCACTCGGACATCTTAGCTTTTATCTTGTTTTTGTTCTTTCCCTTAAGGTTTACCCTAGCCACCTAAAACGCTTGACACTTTGTATCCCGATACCTTTGAATTTATTCAGTATTTTGATTCGATTTTTTCTACAATCTTGTTCATCTCATTTTTACCTATCTAAGAATGCTTGTTTCAATGTTTCTGAGTTTGTATCTTTGATGATGATTTTCGGATCTGAGTAGTGTAGTAGTTCTTGAGGATGGGATAGATTAGGTGGAGGATCTTAGGATGTAGTGTGTTTAAGCTTTGATTGTATGATTCCTTTCTGGACTAGAGTTAGAAATACTAGTTTCTCTCTGATAAATTGGAACTGGGTTTTAGACATTTCCGCATCCAAAAGGTGTTCGATGAAATGTCTGACCAACTAGTGCCAGAGACTTACGTTCCTAGCCTAAGAGATTAGTTGTCTAGGATGTTTGTTGACGTGAATGAACTTGTTTTTCATGCCATGCTCGATTATGTTTCTCTAGCGAGAGCTAGGTTTGGAAGTGATTGAGTTTGAGTAGCTTCTGTCAAGAGATTGGATTAGCTAAGAAATGATGTTCATTGTTTAGGGATGGTTTGCTTGTGGCATGTTAAATACTCTATAGACTAGGATACTCCACCGACATCAATTACTCCCATCCTTAGGACCTCTTTCTTTCTGAATTTTATTACATTCCTGAGACTGTTTCGTTTCTTGCCTTTTAGTTCATGCTTAGACTCGTTTATGTTTTTATTCATTTTCGCCTCTTGTCATGCATTCTTGTTTCTAATTCTGTGACTTATTTTCCTTTCGTATCGTAAATTCTAGGACTGTTAGACAAACACTCTCTTTGAATTGGCTTGACTTGTGATTTCTTGATTGCATCTTGATTGCTAGTAAAGTTTCCCATTTGGATTGACACCTTAAGTACTACAACTACATAAGGTTAATTGAGACCTGCTAGGATAGATACACAAAAATCTTAGTATCAATTTGGCGCCGTTGTCATTTGGGATTCGTTTTGCTACATTTAAGATTTCAAGTTTTGCAAGATTAAGTTCTGTTACACTTATCATTCTGGGTACTGACTTGTTTTGGTTGTCTGCTTGTTTGTTTTGCATCTCAGGTACCTATTGATTGCAACCTTGCATGCACACCAGATCAAGAGGGCATCAGAATCTCGTTCCTGTTATCGACGAAATCAACCGATTGCAATGCCCACGACAAGCTCGTCAACCCACTGATCATCCCACACAAGTCACTATGGAACAACAGCATGAACCACATCACGGACCGCGAAACATTGGTGCTGGGGATGCACCAAACACTCATACTCAGCGTGCTGGAATCGTCCCTCCCGCCGTGCAGAACAACAACTTTGAAATCAAAAGTGGCCTGATCTCCATGATCCAAGGAAACAAGTTCCACGGGTTGCCTATGGAGGATCCACTCGACCACTTGGACGAGTTCGACCGTCTGTGCAGTCTCACCAAGATCAACGGTGTGAGTGAGGATGGTTACAAGTTGCGCCTTTTCCCTTTCTCCCTGGGAGACAAGGCTCATCAATGGGAGAAAAACCTTCCTAAGGGATCAATCACCACCTGGGATGGTTGCAAGAAAGCATTCTTGGCCAAGTTTTTCTCCAACTCCAGAACAGCACGTCTCAGGAATGAGATTTCCACCTTCACTCAGAAGAGCTCCGAATCATTCTGTGAAGCATGGGAGCGTTTCAAGGGTTACCACAGCCAGTGTCCACACCATGGTTTTAGCAATGAGTCACTGCTGAGCACTCTCTACCGTGGTGTACTTCCAAAGATACGCATGCTGCTTGACACTGCTTCAAATGGCAACTTCTTGAACAAAGACGTAGATGAAGGTTGGCAACTCGTCGAAAATCTCGCCCAGTCTGATGGCAACTACCATGACGACTATGATCGCACAGTTAGAGGAGATGCTGGCTCTGAGGAGAAGTACAAGAGAGACCTCAAGAATGTTAATGACAAGCTTGATCGCCTCTTGCTCAACCAACAAAAGAGCATCCACTTCGTATCTGAGGGTGAACCTTTTCACGTCCAAGATGGGGAGGGTGAGCAGTCTGAGGAGATCAGCTACGTCCAGAATCAAGGTGGATACAACAAGGGTTACAACCCCTATCAGACGAACCCCAATTTGTCTTACCGGAGCACCAACGTTGCAAATCCACAGGATCAGGTGTACCCTCCTCAACAGCAACAACTAGGTCAACAAAAACCTTTTGTGCCTTACAATCAGGGATTCGTCCCTAAACAACAGTTCCAGCAAGGTTACCAAGCTCTCTCAGGACCACCACCAGGATTCCGCCCTCAACCAGTTCAGCCTACTCCAGCCCCAGATCAAGAAATGAAGCAAATGATGCAACAACTTCTTCAGGGTCAAGCTAGCGGTTCTCTAGATACTGCTAAGAAGTTTGCTGAACTCAGTCAGCGAATGGAGTGTTCATACAATGATCTTAATGTCAAGTTTGAAGCTCTTAGCTCCAAGATGAAGTACATGGAAGGCAAGACTGTTTCTACTTCTACCCCAACACTTGGCCAACTACCTGGAAAAGCTGTAGATGTACGGCTCACTGAGGACAATGAGAGTTTAGATGGGGAGGATTTTCTTCAAGATGTAGTTCAGATAAAGGATCCCGTCGAGGTGCTCAAGGATCCAATTAAGTCAGCCAAGCAATCTGATCCTGAAGCTACTAAAGAACCCGCTGCTCCCAAGGATAAACCTGTGAGATTCATTCCTCCACCATCAAGCCACCTCTACCATTTCCAGTGAGGTTTAAGAAGCAGCTTACTGAGAAGTATAAAACTCTGTTTGAAAACCAAGTCAAGGAGATTGAACTTAGGATGCCTTTGCTTGATGCATTTGCACTTGTGCCTCAATATCAAAAGTTTTTAACTGACTTGGTAACCGAAAAGACCAAAGAGAAGGAGGAGATAGCTAAAGGAGCTCAAGCTAAGGCTCTGGAAGATGAGAGGGTAGTGCATGACATAGGTGGGGTTATTCATGAATGCAAGGCTGTTATTCAGAAGATGATTATCCCAAAAAAGCTAGAGGACCCTGGTTCTTTCACCTTGCCTTGTTCTCTAGGTCCATTGGCCTTCAAAAAGTGCCTATGCGACCTTGGTGCTTCAGTAAGCCTCATGCCACTCTCTGTAGCTCAGAGGCTAGGATTCAACGAATACAAGTCATGCAACCTCCGCTTAATATTGGCTGATAGGACTACTAGATTGCCTCATGGTCTATTAGAGAACCTGCCCATCAAAATTGGACATGCTGAGATTCCTACTGACTTTGTGGTGCTGGGAATGGATGAAGATCCTAAAGATCCACTAATCCTGGGAAGGCCTTTCTTAGCTACAGCTGGAGCAGTCATTGATGTCAAGAAGGGGATTGATGTGATCACGGGTTCGACCCCTTGACCAAGACGCCCGAGACGTCCCGGACGGCTCCGAGACGCATGACGGAGAAGCATCGGACATGGACAGAACGCCTATCTCGAACGCGGCCAAGGCACCGGCGACCCTCCCAGGAGCCTCAACGCGACCAAGGGAGCTCCAGCAAGGCGACCAAACGAAGAATCAACTTGGAGGAGCAAAACATTTCACCTCTTGAGTACTTCAAGGCCAAGCTTCAACCTACGGACAAAGGACCCGAGGTTAGCATCACCACTTAGGCACATTGAGCCGCAACCAGCTTTGGGAAGCTTGAATTGAGTGTCTTCACCATCACGCCAGTGTGAAGACATCCCTAAGCCATTAGAAGGAGCTGTACTCTTTTTCCTACTTTGGGTTTGTCCCAATGGGTTTACCAAAGAGGTTTTAACGAGGCAGCAAACTCTAGTGCATCTCCACTTTGATCCCACTTGGCTCATGACTTGGAAACACTTATTGACATGCTTAGGAGCCAAGGAAGTGAAGATCCTATCCACGTTCAGCCAATGACGTGGCCACCCTATCCCCTTCCCTTCTTTTCTTTTGAATTTCTTCTAGATCCCTCTATGACCGTTAGATTGGTCTTTGCTTTGCTTTATCTTTGCTTTTGCTTTTTGGCCATGTGTATGGTTTAGATCATGGCCACGTCCCTAGGGTTTTTAGAGTCTCCTTATGTAAGCCTCACTATATAAAGGCATCAACCCTCATTGTAAAAATCAGACTTGAAAGAAATAGAAATTTTCACAAAGAGAGATTCTTTGTTCTTGTCTCACCTCTCTCCTTAGCCTAAGTCCGGGACTTGGCTCTTGAGAAACCCTAAGAGATTCACAAACCGGGTTTGTAATCTCTTAGTTGACCGTATCAAGAGGAGAGCCAACCCTCTTGTGTCGTCACATCAAACCACCTCTATTCCATCGCCCATCTCTTTCGTCCCACCGTCCCAACCTCGAGTTCTCTTCCGCTAGCTCTCGAGTCTATCATCGTTTCCACTTCGCCAGCCTCGAGTTCTTTACCATCAGCCCTCGAGACTTCCCAGTACCATCTCGCGTCGTTTCCACCTCCGTTTCCCACCGAGTCCTGCCATTAGCCGTATCCGCTCAGCCGTGTCCGTACGTTCTGAGAAGGCTTCACGACCGTCTTCACAAACCGTTCGTTGGAACCTCCTCAACTCTCGTTTCTATCGTTTGAATCCTCTCTGGATTCGAACCCTTGATGCTTGGCCGAGGAAAGTCCCACCGATTCTGACTTGACCGAAGATACACTCCTCCATCGATCCATAGCCACGTCCGCGGGTCACATCAGGGATGGTTGATGTCAATATGGGTAAGAATTTCAAGATGAAGTTTGATATCAAGGATGCTAAGAAGAAGCCAACTATTGATGGGCAGCCCTTCGTGATTGAAGAGAAAGATCAGAAAGCTGGGTTTGACATCTTTGAGGGTGTGAATGAGGCAGAAACAGGAGTTTGGGTAACCAAAGAAAAAACTCGAAGGGGCACTCGATCGTGTTCCAACTCGAGTGCAGTTGTTGCTCTCCCTAAGCGTCATGACCTTCTTCCTAAACTTCACCAACAGCAAGAGACAAGTCCTCCCGCGCTTGACAGTTTGTCTGAACTCCAAACTACCAAGATTCTAGGGGATTCAGTGAGAGAGTTAACAGCTATGGTGAAGGAGATGAGTGGGCAAATTAAGAAGCTCCTAGGTACAATGAGAAGTTCTCCTCCAAGGAAATTAAGGAAGAGGTTTGGGATAATGAAGAAGAGGAGTTCATTTGTTGTTGAACCTGGGCAGAATGTTAAAGAGCATCTGGCTAGACAATGCATTGTAGAGGGGTGTCTGAAGCCTCTCTATGAACCTCCCAAAGCATAAGGAGTATGCAAAGTCAAGCTAGAGACTTTAAACAAGCTCACTTGGGAGGAAGTCCCAAAGGTATCTCTGTAAATACAATCTAGGATCTTGTGTTTTTAATTTTTGTTTTTCGTTTCCTGCTGTTCAGCAATCCACAGAAGGGAGTATGGCCAACTAAAGTGGCAAATGAAAAAAAATACAAATAGCAGAGTGTTGGGTTTAGCAGACATGGAATGAAGCAATAGAAGAGGAGCTCTCGTGAAGCTCTTGCTGACGACTCGAACTAGCCACAACTCGACGACGTTCTGACTCGATCCGGTGTTGAAGACTCCCACTCGATCGACGACGAACCAGAGCTGCTCCTGGAACCAACCATCACTCCCACTCGATCAACGATGAAGCGGAGCTGCTCCCGGAACCAACCAAGACTCCCACTCGATCAACGACGAACCGGAGCTACTCCCGGAACCAACCAAGACTCCCACTCGATTGACGACGAACCGGAGCTGCTCCCGGAACCAACCATCATCTCACTCGATCCACCGTCGCGAGCACCGACTCCTTTTTCTACTACTGAGGTACTCCAACATTTCCTTTGTATATACCATATCATCCTTGCATTTGTTTCTATTATGATTCTCAAATCCTACTTCAAATTTTTCTTACACAGAGGACTGTGTAATTTAAGTTTGGGGGAGGGTTTGAGATGATGTATCTAATGTTGTCTTCTGTGACTTTTATTTCAAATTTTTGCATCATATCATGTTTGAGTCTACATTCATCTATTTGCATAGAAAAGCTATAAAAATTTGAAAAATTTCAAAAATTTCCACAAAAACAGAGTGTTCATGTAGTTTACATTTGCATATTAGAATTGAGTCTAGTGTTGTTCATTTAGGAATGTTGTATTTAGCATAAGGGTTGATGATGATTGTAACCTTGTTAACATGTTGAATTCAATAGGATAGGATCAAGGCCCTTGTTATTAGTTCTTTGATGCATGTTGATTGAACTTGAAATGTAAGACTGAACCAGGTTTTGAATTCTCAAAATTGCATTCTAGTCTTGATTCAAGCTTGTTTTGAATTGACATCATTCCCTATCTACCTGAACCTAATCCTGACTTGAAATTATCATGTTATGCATTGAAGTTGAACTCATGGATACCACATACATACTTGGATTATCTTTCTTCGTTTTACCACCCTTGTTAATCCAAGTAGCTGATTCTCATCTTTGGAACAGTTTCCCGCACCCTTAACCAACCCTTCTTTCAAGCCAATTGTATTTTTTGAGTGTGAGGCCTTTTCCGAGTTGAGCTTGTTAGAAAGTGTTAAGCCGACAAGAGTAGGATCCTGTGTAGTTCTAGTTCGCGCTATCCGGACTAGTAGGACTAGGTGAGAACTTGATTTTGGGTTTTGGGATTGGATTTGTTCTGAAAAGAGAAAAACAAAAAAAAATGGGTAAAGAGTCATTAGGAGGGGGAATGTGTTTTCAAGGTTTACAAGTCTAGTAAAGGATGTTGGTTGTGCAATGTAAAAGAGTTATTGGTTCTGGCATAGAAAGAACAGTTTAGACAAGGAAGAGAAAGCAAAACGCTTAAGAAGTCTAGAATTCTAAGAAGAAAAGAAAGAGAACCATAGTGATAAAAAAGTTTCCCATCCGCTAGATTTATATGAAGTAACCTCCTCCTAAGGCTACGTTAAAAGAATCAGAGAATGGGTTTTAGAAGAGATATCGACGAAGGGTAGAGATAGGACCAACTTCTGGGTTAGAAAGTTAGAGCTAAGTTTCCTTGGGACCTTTGGGTAGACGGGTACTGCTCTTGTATGTATCAGTTGGTTTCAACCTTTAGCCTTCTCTTAAGCTCAACTCATTTTCGTGAGAGATCCCTGTTCTATATTGTTAAAACCACTTGCAAAGGAGACCATTTTTGTCTCTACCCTTTTCACCCTGGCCAAATGAGTTTGATGACATTGCATAGCTTGATTCATGGTTCTTTGTTAATGAATGTTAAAGGGTATGATAGAAATGATGGCATGTGTAGACTAAGGTTCGGAATCGTTTCAGGTTGTGATGAGCTTGTCTAAAGTTTTTAAATAGAGTTCCTTCACCATGCATCATAGAACTAATAACAAGGACCTTGATTCTAACTACTCTATTCAGCATGTTTTAGGTTCTGAGACCCCATCTTCAAACCTCTCTTCCATACTTTGTTCTTGGTTGTTTGCTTGAGGGCAAGCAAAGAATAAGTTTGGGGGAGTTGATATGTATATATTTTACACATATTCATGATGCATTTGTCATTCATTTTGTTCTCTTAACTCATTGCTTTGTATTGTTTTTAGTGTCTTTTGTACAACATGCATATCTAGGTAGTCTTTGCATTGGTCTTGCACGCATCTTGCATTTTGGAGTTGTTTCAGGTGTTTTAGGAGGTATCCAAACCATCAAATGCAAACAAAGATCAGAAGAGCAGTTAAGCGACTCGATCTACACTACCCAGCGACGCAAGCTTCCACGTCTTTGATCGAGTCGAGTGAAGATTTTATTTTCGGATTCAGCTTTTGACATCTTCATCAAAGTTGTATAGAATTGAGTCATCTTTCCAGTGCAGTTTATATCAAACCAATCGGAGTCGTGGTTCATGAGTTATCTTTGTTTTAGTGGATGCATGTACGTTCAGAAATCTGACTCGACCCGCACGCAAAGGAGAGCTCCCACTCGATCGGATGTTAGCAGCAACTCGACCAAGACGTCCCAGGATGGCTCCTAAGCACCCTCAAGACGCGACTCGATCAGCAGCTCCCGAGCATCCTCACATCGCGGCTCGATCGACAGTTTCTGAGCACCCTCACGTCGCGACTCGATCGACAGTTTCTGAGCACCCTCACGTCGCGACTCGATCGACACTCTCACGTTGCGACTCGATCGACACTCTCACGATGCGACTCGATCGACACTCTTACGTCGCGACTCGATCGACACTCTCACGATGCGACTCTATCGACGCTCTTAAACCGACGTCCTGGTTATGTCCCGAAGACGCATCCGAGAAGGATTCCCAAACTGACGTTCTACATTGTCGTTTTATGTTTTAGAGATTTCCATGTTTTTCCTATAAATACGTTTTGTTAAGTTTTCACTCGGACATCTTAGCTTTTATCTTGTTTTTGTTCTTTCCCTTAAGGTTTACCCTAGCCACCTAAAACGCTTGACACTTTGTATCCCGATACCTTTGAATTTATTCAGTATTTGATTCGATTTTTTCTGCAATCTTGTTCATCTCATTTTTACCTATCTAAGAATGCTTGTTTCAATGTTTTCTGAGTTTGTATCTTTGATGATGATTTTCGGATCTGAGTAGTGTGGTAGTTCTTGAGGATGGGATAGATTAGGTGGAGGATCTTAGGATGTAGTGTGTTTAAGCTTTGATTGTATGATTCCCTTCTGGACTAGAGTTAGAAATACTAGTTTCTCTCTGATAAATTGAAACTGGGTTTTAGACATTTCCGCATCCAAAAGGTGTTCGATGAAATGTCTGACCAACTAGTGCCAGAGACTTACGTTTCTAGCCTAAGAGATTAGTTGTCTAGGATGTTTGTTGACGTGAATGAACTTGTTTTTCATGCCATGCTCGATTATGTTTCTCTAGCGAGAGCTAGGTTTGGAAGTGATTGAGTTTGAGTAGCTTCTGTCAAGAGATTGGATTAGCTAAGAAATGATGTTCATTGTTTAGGGATGGTTTGCTTGTGGCATGTTAAATACTCTATAGACTAGGATACTCCACCGACATCAATTACTCCCATCCTTAGGACCTCTTTCTTTCTGAATTTTATTACATTCCTGAGACTGTTTCGTTTCTTGCCTTTTAGTTCATGCTTAGACTCGTTTATGTTTTTATTCATTTTCGCCTCTTGTCATGCATTCTTGTTTCTAATTCTGTGACTTATTTTCCTTTCGTATCGTCATCATTCTAGGACTGTTAGACAAACACTCTCTTTGAATTGGCTTGACTTGTGATTTCTTGATTGCATCTTGATTGCTAGTAAAGTTTCCCATTTGGATTGACACCTTAAGTACTACAACTACATAAGGTTAATTGAGACCTGCTAGGATAGATACACAAAAATCTTAGTATCAATTTGGCGCCGTTGTCATTTGGGATTCGTTTTGCTACATTTAAGATTTCAAGTTTTGCAAGATTAAGTTCTGTTACACTTATCATTCTGGGTACTGACTTGTTTTGGTTGTCTGCTTGTTTGTTTTGCATCTCAGGTACCTATTGATTGCAACCTTGCATGCACACCAGATCAAGAGGGCATCAGAATCTCATTCCTGTTATCGACGAAATCAACCGATTGCAATGCCCACGACAAGCTCGTCAACCCACTGATCATCCCACACAAGTCACTATGGAACAACAGCATGAACCACATCACGGACCGCGAAACATTGGTGCTGGGGATGCACCAAACACTCATACTCAGCGTGCTGGAATCGTCCCTCCCGCCGTGCAGAACAACAACTTTGAAATCAAAAGTGGCCTGATCTCCACGATCCAAGGAAACAAGTTCCACGGGTTGCCTATGGAGGATCCACTCGACCACTTGAACGAGTTCGACCGTCTGTGCAGTCTCACCAAGATCAATGGTGTGTGTGAGGATGGTTACAAGTTGCGCCTTTTCCCTTTCTCCCTGGGAGACAAGGCTCATCAATGGGAGAAAAACCTTCCTAAGGGATCAATCACCACCTGGGATGGTTGCAAGAAAGCATTCTTGGCCAAGTTTTTCTCCAACTCCAGAACAGCACGTCTCAGGAATGAGATTTCCAGCTTCACTCAGAAGAGCTCCGAATCATTCTGTGAAGCATGGGAGCGTTTCAAGGGTTACCACAGCCAGTGTCCACACCATGGTTTCAGCAATGAGTCACTGCTGAGCACTCTCTACCGTGGTGTACTTCCAAAGATACGCATGCTGCTTGACACTGCTTCAAATGGCAACTTCTTGAACAAAGACGTAGATGAAGGTTGGCAACTCGTCGAAAATCTCGCCCAGTCTGATGGCAACTACCATGACGACTATGATCGCACAGTTAGAGGAGATGCTGGCTCTGAGGAGAAGTACAAGAGAGACCTCAAGAATGTCAATGACAAGCTTGATCGCCTCTTGCTCAACCAACAAAAGAGCATCCACTTCGTATCTGAGGGTGAACCTTTTCACGTCCAAGATGGGGAGGGTGAGCAGTCTGAGGAGATCAGCTACGTCCAGAATCAAGGTGGATACAACAAGGGTTACAACCCCTATCAGACGAACCCCAATTTGTCTTACCGGAGCACCAACGTTGCAAATCCACAGGATCAGGTGTACCCTCCTCAACAGCAACAACTAGGTCAACAAAAACCTTTTGTGCCTTACAATCAGGGATTCGTCCCTAAACAACAGTTCCAGCAAGGTTACCAAGCTCTCTCAGGACCACCACCAGGATTCCGCCCTCAACCAGTTCAGCCTACTCCAGCCCCATATCAAGAAATGAAGCAAATGATGCAACAACTTCTTCAGCGTCAAGCTAGCGGTTCTCTAGATACTGCTAAGAAGTTTGCTGAACTCAGTCAGCGAATGGAGTGTTCATACAATGATCTTAATGTCAAGTTTGAAGCTCTTAGCTCCAAGATGAAGTACATGGAAGGCAAGACTGTTTCTACTTCTACCCCAACACTTGGCCAACTACCTGGAAAAGCAGTTCAAAATCCCAAGGACTATGCTACTCTCCATGCCATCACCACCCAAGCTGTAGATGTACGGCTCACTGAGGACAATGAGAGTTTAGATGGGGAGGATTTTCTTCAAGATGTAGTTCAGATAAAGGATCCCGTCGAGGTGCTCAAGGATCCAATTAAGTCAGCCAAGCAATCTGATCCTGAAGCTACTAAAGAACCCGCTGCTCCCAAGGATAAACCTTTGAGATTCATTCCTCCACCATACAAGCCACCTCTACCATTTCCAGTGAGGTTTAAGAAGCAGCTTACTGAGAAGTATAAAACTCTGTTTGAAAACCAAGTCAAGGAGATTGAACTTAGGATGCCTTTGCTTGATGCATTTGCACTTGTGCCTCAATATCAAAAGTTTTTAACTGACTTGGTAACCGAAAAGACCAAAGAGAAGGAGGAGATAGCTAAAGGAGCTCAAGCTAAGGCTATGGAAGATGAGAGGGTAGTGCATGACATAGGTGGGGTTATTCATGAATGCAAGGCTGTTATTCAGAAGATGATTATCCCAAAAAAGCTAGAGGACCCTGGTTCTTTCACCTTGCCTTGTTCTCTAGGTCCATTGGCCTTCAAAAAGTGCCTATGCGACCTTGGTGCTTCAGTAAGCCTCATGCCACTCTCTGTAGCTCAGAGGCTAGGATTCAACGAATACAAGTCATGCAACCTCCGCTTAATATTGGCTGATAGGACTACTAGATTGCCTCATGGTCTATTAGAGAACCTGCCCATCAAAATTGGACATGCTGAGATTCCTACTGACATTGTGGTGCTGGGAATGGATGAAGAGCCTAAAGATCCACTAATCCTGGGAAGGCCTTTCTTAGGTACAGCTGGAGCAGTCATTTGATGTCAAGAAGGGGATGATTGATCTCAATCTGGGTAAGAATTTCAAGATGAAGTTTGATATCAAGGATGCTAAGAAGAAGCCAACTATTGATGGGCAGACCTTCGTGATTGAAGAGAAAGATCAGAAAGCTGGGTTTGACATCTTTGAGGGTGTGAATGAGGCAGAAACAGGAGTTTGGGTAACCAAAGAAAAAACTCGAAGGGGCACTCGACCGTGTTCCAACTCGAGTGCAGTTGTTGCTCTCCCTAAGCGTCATGACCTGCTTCCTAAACTTCACCAACAGCAAGAGACAAGTCCTCCCGCGCTTGACAGTTTGTCTGAACTCCAAACTACCAAGATTCTAGGGGATTCAGTGAGAGAGTTAACAGCTATGGTGAAGGAGATGAGTGGGCAAATTAAGAAGCTCCTAGGTACAATGAGAAGTTCTCCTCCAAGGAAATTAAGGAAGAGGTTTGGGATAATGAAGAAGAGGAGTTCATTTGTTGTTGAACCTGGGCAGAATGTTAAAGAGCATCTGGCTAGACAATGCATTCTAGAGGGATCTCTGAAGCCTCTCTATGAACCTCCCAAAGCATAAGGAGTATGCAAAGTCAAGTTAGAGACTTTAAACAAGCTCACTTGGGAGGAAGTCCCAAAGGTATCTCTGTAAATACAATCTAGGATCTTGTGTTTTTAATTTTTGTTTTTCGTTTCCTGCTGTTCAGCAATCCACAGAAGGGAAGTATGGCCAACTAAAGTGGCAAATGAAAAAAAATACAAATAGCAGAGTGTTGGGTTTGGCAGACATGGAATGAAGCAATAGAAGAGGAGCTCTCGTGAAGCTCTTGCCGACGACTCGAACTAGCCACAACTCGACGACGTTCTGACTCGATCCGGTGTTGAAGACTCCCACTCGATCGACGACGAACCAGATCTGCTCCTGGAACCAACCATCACTCCCACTCGATCAACGATGAAGCGGAGCTGCTCCCGGAACCAACCAAGACTCCCACTCGATCAACGACGAACCGGAGCTACTCCCGGAACCAACCAAGACTCCCACTCGATTGACGACGAACCGGAGCTGCTCCCGGAACCAACCATCATCTCACTCGATCCACCGTCGCGAGCACCGACTCCTTTTTCTACTACTGAGGTACTCCAACATTTCCTTTGTATATACCATATCATCCTTGCATTTGTTTCTATTATGATTCTCAAATCCTACTTCAAATTTTTCTTACACAGAGGACTGTGTAATTTAAGTTTGGGGGAGGGTTTGAGATGATGTATCTAATGTTGTCTTCTGTGACTTTTATTTCAAATTTTTGCATCATATCATGTTTGAGTCTGCATTCATCTATTTGCATAGAAAAGCTATAAAAATTTGAAAAATTTCAAAAATTTCCACAAAAACAGAGTGTTCATGTAGTTTACATTTGCATATTAGAATTGAGTCTAGTGTTGTTCATTTAGGAATGTTGTATTTAGCATAAGGGTTGATGATGATTGTAACCTTGTTAACATGTTGAATTCAATAGGATAGGATCAAGGCCCTTGTTATTAGTTCTTTGATGCATGTTGATTGAACTTGAAATGTAAGACTGAACCAGGTTTTGAATTCTCAAAATTGCATTCTAGTCTTGATTCAAGCTTGTTTTGAATTGACATCATTCCCTATCTACCTGAACCTAATCCTGACTTGAAATTATCATGTTATGCATTGAAGTTGAACTCATGGATACCACATACATACTTGGATTATCTTTCTTCGTTTTACCACCCTTGTTAATCCAAGTAGCTGATTCTCATCTTTGGAACAGTTTCCCGCACCCTTAACCAACCCTTCTTTCAAGCCAATTGTATTTTTTGAGTGTGAGGCCTTTTCCGAGTTGAGCTTGTTAGAAAGTGTTAAGCCGACAAGAGTAGGATCCTGTGTAGTTCTAGTTCGCGCTATCCGGACTAGTAGGACTAGGTGAGAACTCGATTTTGGGTTTTGGGATTGGATTTGTTCTGAAAAGAGAAAAACAAAAAAATGGGTAAAGAGTCATTAGGAGGGGGAATGTGTTTTCAAGGTTTACAAGTCTAGTAAAGGATGTTGGTTGTGCAATGTAAAAGAGTTATTGGTTCTGGCATAGAAAGAACAGTTTAGACAAGGAAGAGAAAGCAAAACGCTTAAGAAGTCTAGAATTCTAAGAAGAAAAGAAAGAGAACCATAGTGATAAAAAAGTTTCCCATCCGCTAGATTTATATGAAGTAACCTCCTCCTAAGGCTACGTTAAAAGAATCAGAGAATGGGTTTTAGAAGAGATATCGACGAAGGGTATAGATAAGACCAACTTCTGGGTTAGAAAGTTAGAGCTAAGTTTCCTTGGGACCTTTGGGTAGACGGGTACTGCTCTTGTATGTATCAGTTGGTTTCAACCTTTAGCCTTCTCTTAAGCTCAACTCATTTTCGTGAGAGATCCCTGTTCTATATTGTTAAAACCACTTGCAAAGGAGACCATTTTTGTCTCTACCCTTTTCACTCTGGCCAAATGAGTTTGATGACATTGCATAGCTTGATTCATGGTTCTTTGTTAATGAATGTTAAAGGGTATGATAGAAATGATGGCATGTGTAGACTAAGGTTCGGAATCGTTTCAGGTTGTGATGAGCTTGTCTAAAGTTTTTAAATAGAGTTCCTTCACCATGCATCATAGAACTAATAACAAGGACCTTGATTCTAACTACTCTATTCAGCATGTTTTAGGTTCTGAGACCCCATCTTCAAACCTCTCTTCCATACTTTGTTCTTGGTTGTTTGCTTGAGGGCAAGCAAAGAATAAGTTTGGGGGAGTTGATATGTATATATTTTACACATATTCATGATGCATTTGTCATTCATTTTGTTCTCTTAACTCATTGCTTTGTATTGTTTTTAGTCTCTTTTGTACAATATGCATATCTAGGTAGTCTTTGCATTGGTCTTACACGCATCTTGCATTTTGGAGTTGTTTCAGGTGTTTTAGGAGGTGTCCAAACCATCAAATGCAAACAAAGATCAGAAGAGCAGTTAAGCGACTCGATCTACACTACCCAGCGACGCAAGCTTCCACGTCTTTGATCGAGTCGAGTGAAGATTTTATTTTCGGATTCAGCTTTCGTGATCTTCATAAAAGTTGTAGAGAATTGAGTCATCTTTCCAGTGCAGTTTATATCAAACCAATCGGAGTCGTGGTTCATGAGTTATCTTTGTTTTAGTGGATGCATGTACGTTCAGAAATCTGACTCGACCCGCACGCAAAGGAGAGCTCCCACTCGATCGGATGTTAGCAGCAACTCGACCAAGACGTCCCAGGATGGCTCCCAAGCACCCTCAAGACGCGACTCGATCAGCAGCTCCCGAGCATTCTCACATCGCGACTCGATCGACAGTTTCTGAGCACCCTCACGTCGCGACTCGATCGACAGTTTCTGAGCACCCTCACGTCGCGACTCGATCGACACTCTCACGTCGCGACTCGATCGACACTCTCATGATGCGACTCGATCGACACTCTTACGTCGCGACTCGATCGACACTCTCACGATGCGACTCTATCGACGCTCTTAAACCGACGTCCTGGTTATGTCCTGAAGACGCATCCGAGAAGGATTCCCAAACCGACGTTCTACATTGTCGTTTTATGTTTTAGAGATTTCCATGTTTTTCCTATAAATACGTTTTGTTAAGTTTTCACTTGGACATCTTAGCTTTTATCTTGTTTTTGTTCTTTCCCTTAAGGTTTACCCTAGCCACCTAAAACGCTTGACACTTTGTATCCCGATACCTTTGAATTTACTCAGTATTTTGATTCGATTTTTTCTGCAATCTTGTTCATCTCATTTTTACCTATCTAAGAATGCTTGTTTCAATGTTTTCTGAGTTTGTATCTTTGATGATGATTTTCGGATCTGAGTAGTGTGGTAGTCCTTGAGGATGGGATAGATTAGGTGGAGGATCTTAGGATGTAGTGTGTTTAAGATTTGATTGTATGATTCCCTTCTGGACTAGAGTTAGAAATACTAGTTTCTCTCTGATAAATTGGAACTGGGTTTTAGACATTTCCGCATCCAAAAGGTGTTCGATGAAATGTCTGACCAACTAGTGCCAGAGACTTACGTTCCTAGCCTAAGAGATTAGTTGTCTAGGATGTTTGTTGACGTGAATGAACTTGTTTTTCATGCCATGCTCGATTATGTTTCTCTAGCGAGAGCTAGGTTTGGAAGTGATTGAGTTTGAGTAGCTTCTGTCAAGAGATTTGATTAGCTAAGAAATGATGTTCATTGTTTAGGGATGGCTTGCTTGTGCCATGTTAAATACTCTATAGACTAGGATACTCCACCGACATCAATTACTCCCATCCTTAGGACCTCTTTCTTTCTGAATTTTATTACATTCCTGAGACTGTTTCGTTTCTTGCCTTTTAGTTCATGCTTAGACTCGTTTATGTTTTTATTCATTTTCGCCTCTTGTCATGCATTCTTGTTTTTAATTCTGTGACTTATTTTCCTTTCGTATCGTCATCATTCTAGGACTGTTAGACAAACACTCTCTTTGAATTGGCTTGACTTGTGATTTCTTGATTGCATCTTGATTGCTAGTAAAGTTTCCCATTTGGATTGACACCTTAAGTACTACAACTACATAAGGTTAATTGAGACCTGCTAGGATAGATACACAAAAATCTTAGTATCACTGAGTCGCACAACCAACCACCCCAAGCGACCGAGTAACAAGAGAGATGAGCTGGAATACTCCATTCCCGCTCCAGCCACGGATTACAGATGGGACCCGGCTAAACAAGCTCAAGTCGCGGCTTGCTTCTCATACCACTTCTTGAACCTTGCCTTCATCTTTGCCTCAAGCTCCCAAGTCTGCTCCTCAACACCATCACAGTTCCACAGGACTCTCATCAAAGGAATCTTCTTCTTCTGAAGTTCCTTGATCCTCCTCTCGAGAACGCTCACTTGTCTCGCCTCCAATGTCATGTTAGGCTGAAGATCCTACGGAATCTTAGCCAACACCTGCTCATCCTCACGATGACACTTCCGCAACATAGACACATGGAAAACCATATGGAATGCACGCATCACCTCAGGTAACTCCAATCTATATGCTACTGGCCCAACCCGCTCAATCACTCTGAATAGACCCATATACCTCGGACTCAACTTAGTCTCTGACAATGACATGTTCGAACCCTGCAACATGGCCATCTTGAGGTACACTCTGTCTCCTACCTGAAACTCAAGATCTCTCCTCCTCCTATCCGCATAACTCCTCTGTCTATCCTGAGCCTCCTTCATGTTCAGCTTGAGAACCCGGATCTTCTCTGAGGTCTCCTGAACAAAACTAGCACCAAACATGCTCCTCTCCCCCACCTGAGTCCAGTATAATGGTGTACGACATTGTCCCCCATACAAAGCCTCATAAGGAGCCATCTTAATACTCGCCTGATAACTGTTGTTGTAAGCAAACTCTACCAGGTTCAGGTGATCTGCCCAATGGCCACCCAAATCCAACACACACATCCTCAGCAAATCCTCCAGCGTCTGGATCGTCCTCTCAGACTGTCCATCTGTCTGGGGATGATAAGCTGTACTCATATGCACCTTAGTGCCCATCTCTGCCTGAAATGCCTTCCAGAACACCGAAGTGAACTTAGAATCTCTGTCAGGCACAATGCTCGCTGGCATCCCATGCAATCTGACTATCTCTCTTACATACTTCTTAGCCAAGACCGCTGCTCCATCAGTCTTCTTAATGGCCAGAAAATGTGCTGACTTAGTCAACCGGTCTACAATGACCCAAATAACATCAAAGGTCCGTGACACTGGAAATCCTACCACAAAATCCATGGTGATCATATCCCACTTCCACTCAGGAATGGGTAAACTCTTCAGTAACCCGCCAGGAACCTGCTGCTCAGCCTTCACCAGCTGACACACATCACACCTCGAAACCCAACTAGCCAAATCCTTCTTCATCCCGACCCAATGATAGTACCTCTTGAGGTCACGGTACATCTTAGTCGCTCCTGGATGAATGGACAACTTGCTCGCATGAGCCTTTGCTCAGAATCTCCTGCCTCAACTCCTCATCCTTGGGCACACAAACCCGATCGTGCACCAAGATAGTACCATTATCTGAGACCTGATACTCTGAATCCACATCCTTAGAGGCATTCACCAGCCCCAAATCCTTCTCCTGAGCCAACCACACCCTACTCAGAAGATCTGCTCTATCTGCTGCTTCCAAACCCAACGGTTCCTGTGAAACAGCACATAAGCTCAAAGCAGTGATCTCCCCTACCTGAGACTCCATCTCCTGCTCCTGAGCCGAAGCTACCCTCTTCCGACTCAGAGTATCTGCAACCGTGTTAGCCTTACCAGGATAATAGGCTATCTCCAAATCATAATCCGCCACAAGCTCCATCCACCGCCTATGTCTCAAATTCAACTCAGGCTGAGTGAATATATACTTCAGGCTCTTATGATCTGTGAACACCTGTACCTTTGCACCATAAAGATAAGATCTCCAAATCTTCAGGGCAAAAACTATAGCACCCATCTCCAAATCATGAGTAGGATAGTTGCCTTCATGCACCCGCAACTGCCGTGAAGCATAGGCAATCACCCTCCCATGCTGCATCAAAACACACCCCAAACCAACTCTAGATGCATCTGTATAAACCACATAGGGTTCTCCCTGCTCATGCAAAGCCAACACTGGTGCAGTAGTCAACATCTCCTTCAGGCTTGCAAAACCTTCCTCACACACTTCTGACCAGACAAAAGGAACATCCTTCCCTGTCAACTTAGTCATAGGACGTGCTCTGCTTGCAAACCCCTGCACAAATCTCCTGTAGTAACCTGCCAATCAAAGAAAACTCCTGATCTCTGTGGCATTCTGCGGTCTAGGCCAATCTCTGATAGCCTGAATCTTCTTTGGATCTACTGAAATCCCCTCAGCAGAAACAATGTGACCCAGAAAGCCCATCTCACGCTGCCAAAAACTGCACTTGCTCAACTTAGCAAACAACTTCTGCTCCCGCAGCTTCTCCATAACTGCCCTCAAATGCACTGCATGCTCCTCAGGACTCTTAGAATAAACCAGGATATCGTCAATGAAAATGATGACAGACACATCCAGAAACTCCTGAAACACACTGTTTATCAATCTCATAAACGCTGCTGGCGCGTTCGTCAACCCGAAAAGCATCACCACAAACTCATAATGCGCATACCTAGTCCTGAAAGCAGTCTTCTTCACATCTGCCTCATCTATCGGTATCTGATGATAACCCGACGCCAAATCTACCTTAGAGAACCAAGTAGCACCCCTCAACTGATCCAACAACTCATCGATCCTAGGAAGAGGGTACTTGTTCTTCACAGTGACACGGTTCAAACCCCGATAATCAATGCACAACCTGAAACTCCCATCCTTCTTCTTCACAAACAACACCGGCGCTCCCACGGTGATACACTAGGATGAATCCCTTACTCAATAAATCCTCTAGCTGCTTCTTCAGCTCTGCCATCTCTGCTGGAGCCATCCTGTAAGGAGCCTTGGATAACGGCATCGTCCCTGGTTCCAGTTCAATGGTAAAAGGATCCGACCGAGATGGTGGTAATCCCTGCAAAGACTGAAACACATCTTCAAACTCTTCCACTACTGGAATACCGCTAACCGTAGACTTCCCCACTGACTCTGGCATAGATATAGTAACCAGATAAGCCTCACGGCCCTTCTCGATCATCTTCCCAGCCTGAATGGCTGAGATCAAGAGACTCCCCGAAGTCGGTCTAATACCCTGAAAAACCAACTTCCCTCCTGAACGCTCAAACTCCACTCTGCCCCGATGGCAATCCAAATGCACCCTATGCCGATGCAACCAATCCATCCCGAGAATAACATCATAAAGCTCCACTTGACTGATAAGCAAATCCGCTGGCCACGACTCCCCTGCGATCTGAATATCAATTCCTCTAGCCCATCCAATCACTCTCAGGAACTCACCTCCCGCAACCCTGTCAACTCCTGCACGCTCTCCAGGATCCCCGCTGATCCCTGCACACTCTACGCACTCCGGAGTAATGAAGCTATGAGAAGCTCCAGAATCAAACATAACATGGGACTTAAACCCGCCCACCAACAAGGTCCCTACACAAACCTCATGTGTTGAGAACCTAACACTTTATTACAGGTAAACATAAAATCTGACCCTACTAAAATTCACAAAGGTTAAGTACCAGAAATTATACCTGTGATCGCCCCAGCACTGGTTCCACCAGTCTCTACTGTCGTGTAAGCACGTGGCGTCTGCTCAATCCGTGCCACCTGCTGACCTCCAGGCTGCACCTGCTGCAACGCTGCCACTGCTGCCGGCTGCAACTTGGGACAAAAAAGCCTGATGTGCCTTGTCTCCCTACAATGATAACATACCCGAGGTCCTGTCGTCGGGACACTCCTCTTGGGACAACTAGCAACCCTGTGATCCTTTCTCCCACAACCGAAGCAACCCGCACCACTCGGCTTCTGCTTAGCCTCCCACTTCCTCTTGGTTCCCTGAGCATGCCTACCGCCCCAGCTGTTGAGCCTTACTAAGCTGAACTGCTGGAGCTACGGCCATTGACTGTGCCCGGATATCCTCCTCAATCTCTGCTACAGTCTCAACCAGTTCTGCACGCGTAGCATAACTCCGCCCTCTACAGTGAACTCTCAACTCATCACGTAGAGCCCTCAAAAACCTCCTGATCTAAGCCTCCTCAGACTCCAAAGCCCGACCCTCATAACAAAGAAGTCGACTGAACTCCAAGTCCAGCTCCGGCACTGACCGTGTCCCCTGAGACAACTGAAGGAACTGCACCTCCAACCGGTCCAAAGCCTCTCTAGAAAAATACTTGCGGTTGAACTCCAAGACAAAGTCAGCCCAAGTCATCTCCCGCTGCACTCTCCTAGCAGCCATTGATCTCCACCACAACTCAGCATCACCACTCAAATAGTAGACCCCTATGTCCACCCAAAACTCCTCAGGACATCTCAGAATATGGAAGTTACGTTCCACACTCGTCCTCCACGCATCCGCAATAGTAGGGTCTGTACCATCCGAAAACCTCTCAGTGAACAGATCCTTCATCTCCTTAAGCATAGACAAATAACGTCTGTGTGCTCGCAAATCCGCAACCACTGGCTGCCGCTCCTCCGCCACCACTGGTGGCACTACCTGAGCCTGAGCCGGTACCACTGGTGGTAACCGCTCTAACACCTGTGCTAGCATAGCCCTAAAGTCAGTACCAGGAACTCCTCCCGCCGGGACTCCCAAACTCGGAACCCTAGCATCACTGGCCACTGGAGCATCAACACCGCCCCCTCCTGCCACACTCACGGAATCCCCCGGAACACTCTGCGACTCGCCAACACCCTCAGCTGTCACACTCTGGTCCTCTATCTCACTAACCACTGGGACTCTGCCCCTACCCCAACCACGTCTGCGTCCACGACCACGTCCGCGTCCACGACCTCGACCAGCCACAGCATCCTCTCTAACCATCTGCACTACCATGAACAGAAGGCTAAGCAAACAATTTCTATCATAACACAGAAACATAAACTCACCGTGGAATCAGACAGTCGGCTCGAAGAGGATGTTCTAGGACTCCATGCCACACACAATTGATTAACTCACATAATCAATCAAGACATGCAATCCCAAACATCTACAACAGGAACCTAGTGAACCCAAACCTAGAACTGTAAGGGCTCTGATACCAAAATGAAAGGACCGACCCTTTTTTTTTTAAATAATAAATAATAAATATAATATAATAAAATAAACTACAGCTAGTTGTCCCATACCCACTAGCCACCTAACCACAAACACATTCAACAACGGAAATAACCAACCAATATTTAATAATGATCCAATAATAAATTATAACCATATTCTAACATAAACAATATCCAAAACAACAGGAATCATAGAACCAGCAACCTAGCAATGTTCTAATGACCCAACTCTAGCAACCTAGCAATGCGAGACAACATAAAACCGAGTCCCTAGAACATCCTCCTCTTCATTGCCTTGATTCCACGATCACACTTTGCCTTTACCTGCACCACAAACACATATTACTGAGTATTTTATAAATATTCAGTAAGGCAATCCTCCCATCTACTGGGCTATACACACAAGCAATAGAGTATCAATAACCAACACACAACAATCATCAAACGACTAATAACAAACCAGGACTCAGCATCGACCGACGCCACACATGCATCGATCGATGCCAAATGGGGAAGCATCGATCGACACAGAAGCTGCATCGACCGATGCAAGTGTAACTTGCCTCGACCGATACCCAATCTGCATCGACCGATGCATGCTCGACGGAACACGAAAACCCTAGAGTTTACGTGTCGTCCTCGCACTTGCATCGACCAACGCAAGATATGCATCGATCGACGCAACGTCGAGCTCCATGATTTCCCCGAAGCTTCTCGCCGGATCTTCGTTCCTACAACCACAAAACTCGATCCCAAGCCACAAGAAAACTTCCTAACGTCCATAGCAATGAACTAACAAGCCTAACATCACACAACAAGCAGATTAAAGAATCCTCTAGCTTAGATAAGCCATGGTCATGCACAGACCTCTGCCAAGATGAATCTGAACCTAACACAAGGAAGAAAACGCTTCTAGGAAGCTCCTACAACGATCCCAGCTACAGATCTCTCCAGGAACAACCTCAAATCTCCCAGAAACGCTCAAGAACTCTCACCAAGCTTTTTCTCTCTTTCTCTTTCTCAAAAACGGCCACACAACCACGAATGAGACAAAACTTGCATCTAAGGGTTTTCCTTAACCCCAAAATGCAGCGTTTGACTTAAGTCAAAACGCACATAATTGAGCCAGCATCGACCGATGCTCCTACTGCATCAATCGATGCACATCCCAAACCAGGATTCTGGTTCACGGATGTTACAGTTTATAATGCTACAGGCCGAAAGGAGTAGATAAAATGCTTGATTAGGTCAATGGTAGAGGTATACTTAACTTTGAGTGACAAAATCAGATAAGTCTAAGTATATTGACAAAAAATGAATTGTTCTTAATGCCTGCTTGTTCATATTGCTAGTGCGACAGTGTGGTAGTATGTTCAAGGTTGATTGTTACTAGTGCGACAGTGTGGTGACAAGGTTTTAGAGGTTCATTGTCTAGGAAATAATTGCTTGAGGCATGTAAGGCATCCGTATTGGTCTAGAACACTTAGGATTCGATTACCCCCATCCTTAGGAACTTTCGTATTTCATTCCTTGCATTTTCCTTACTTACTTGACCACTTACCCAATCAGGTACACGATAACCTGCATCGAGTAAAACCTCGAGCTGTTCATAGTTCACTTGCATACTCGATCACCCCACTCGATCCTGTACTCGATTGCTTTCATCGAGTGCTTAGGTCATGTGGTTTACTTATCTATATTCTTTTACTTTGTTTATATTAGAACTGTTAGAACCAAACCCCTTTATTGCTTGGCTTGACTTGCTTGATTATGATTGCATCCTATCTGTTAGCATAACAACCATTTGGATTGATAACCCTTTGTACTACAACTACATAGGGAATTGATACCCTAGGTGAAAACTAGTCTATAACACATTAAGCTAACTATTATGTGTCTTTTTACTTTAACTTTTGCATTGTGTTTTTAATTACTAAAATTATTGGCTTAAAAAACATTTTGAATTAAAAATATATTACATAGTATACTAATCAATGATGATTCATCACAATAGTGTATAACCAACCATGGAGAGAACATTGACTCCGCCCTCCTCCCTATGGAGAGAACCTTACGTCTAATTTTCTCCACCATGAAGAGAACCTTGGCTCCACCTTCTTTCCTCGGGGAGATAACCTTGCGTCCACCTTCCTCCCTTAGGGAGATAACCTTGCGTCCAACCTCCTCCACCATAGAGAGAACCTCGGCTATGCCATCCTCATGTGTGGAGAGAACATGTTCACGTCTTTTAGCTATCTCAGCTTGCTCCGACAACCAATGAAACTAAAGACCCTTTTTCTAACGTCACAAAATCTTTTGATAGTACCTAATGTTAAATTTTCCAAAATATTCGTGGAAGTATTTTTCACAACATGATGTAGCCTTTGTCTCTGGAACGCCCGACTGCCACCTTGCTTAGTGGGCCCTATGTCTACTCCTGGCCCATCTATATATGACGGCCGGTCTGTTAAGTCCGCGAGGCTTTAAATACTTGGTTACCGACCCTACAAATCACCATATAATCTTTCCTTTTTCTTTGTCCTCACTCGCACAGTTCCGACAATCACTTTCCAAAAGGTCATCCATCCTGAAACTATTCCAGCTCAAGCACGCTTAACTTTGGAGTTTTCTCGGGACCCTTAATCGAAAAGATAAGTGCACTTTGGTGACATAGGTGACTAAATCAATTCTTTTAAACTTATCCGAAAAACAAGGGTGTCACAGTCTCTGAACTCCTATGGATCTAAAAACAATAATTTATGTTTTTTCAATCTATCTATCTATGTTTGTTGTAAGCTTGTGTTTGATTAGCCTATTTTATCTAACCATTAGGTTGATGAACTTTTACTCTTTATCTCCCTTTGGGATTGAATGAATGGTAACAATTATGTTTGAACAAAAAGGATCTATGACTAACCAATCAAGGTTGAGAAATTAGAAGAAATTAATTTGACATAAATATAGAAATCATAGAAAATTATAAGCAAGATAATATATGAATCCCAAATAATTCAAAGGGGTAAAGATAAATTAAATAAAACAATCTAAAAGTACTACATTAAATTTAGAAATACAGTATTAGAAAAAAAAGACGCATATATTAATCTTTTTTTTTGGGTCAACATATTAATCTTACCTAGAGGTGTCAAGCGGGGCGAGCATGGATAATAAATATTAGGCCCGTTAAAAAGCGGACCTTTCAAGCTTAGCCCAAACGGGTTGCGGGTTTTAGCATGTTATACCCGCGGGTTGGTGGGTCGATCTGCAGTCTTCAAATATTTAATAAAAATAAATATTTAATATAGATACATAATTATTTTATATTATTTTAAATATATATCTTTTAAAAATATGTGGTAATACAAATAAATTTAATGTAAAAATGAAAACATCTATAAAAATCAATATAAACATTAATTTTATTTAAAATTATTGTTAGAATTATTATTTATTAATTTTATTTTATTATTTTGATATATTATTTAGACCTGCGGGCCAGCCCGCTAACCCGTTGGATTTAGCGGGACGGGCTTGGACATAACTTTTATGTCCGCGGACTTAGCGGGCCGGCCTGTCGCGGTCATGAAGATAAAAATTGCCTGCGGCGGACGGTCCAAATGAACGCGGGCCGGCCCGTTTGACACCTCTAATCCAAACTGAAAAAAAGAAAAAGTAGGAGTAAATTTTGGTTTTAGAAAAAAAGAAAAATTTACCTTTCCATAAAATAAGTTTTACCAATAGAACAAAGTTGAAAACAATATTTTTGAATAAATTATTTTGTTAGATGAAAAATATGAGAAGATCTATGTTTATATAGAAGTGAGTATTTACAAATTTAGAATTAATAATTAACTGTATGTTTTCGTTATTCCGATTTCTACTTTTTTGTATAATTAATAACTTAAAATTAAAAATAAATTTTATAATTTTGTATTTTATGAAATATATATATTCCAAACTGTCATGTGTAAAAGTTCATATTTAATAGGAGGGATTGGAGATTACAACAAAAAATAAAATATTTTGTTTTAAACAATATTAATAATGTAAAAATATAATTATCAAAAAATTACAAAAATTACAAAAACTATTTAAAAAAAAAATTGTAAGGAGATATATGTATATATTTCATAAAATTCTAAATTATAACATTTATTTTTAATTTAAGGTATTAATTTTACAAAAAAAAAAAATGGGATTAACGAAAATATATAGTTAAATATTAATTCTAAATTTGTAAATACTCATTTCTATATAAACATAGATCGTCTCATATTTTTAATCTAACAAAATAATTCATTCAAAAGTATTGCTTTCAACTTTGTTCTATTGGTAAAAAAAATTTTGAAAAGAAAATTTTTTCTTTTTTTTAAAAAACCCAAAATTTTCTCCTACTTTCACCTTTTTCAGTTTGGAATAGGTAAAATTAATATGTTGACCAAAAAAAAATTAATGTATGCGTCTTCTTTTTCTAATACTGTATTTCTAAATTTAATATAGTGTTTTTAGATTGTATTATTTAATTTATCTTTACAGTTTTGAATTATTTGGGATTTATATATTATCTTGCTTATAATTTTCTATTATTTCTATATTATGTCAAATTAATTTCTTCTAATTTATCAACCTTGATTGGTTGGTCATAGACCTTTTTTGTGCAAACATAATTGTTACCATTCATTCAATCACAAAGGGGGATAAATAGTAGAAACTCATAATCTAATGGTTAGATAAAATAGACTAATCAAACACAAACTTACAACAAACATAGATAGATAGATTGAAAAAAACATAAATTGTTGTTTATAGATCCATAGGAGTTCAGAAACTGTGACACCCTGGTTTGCGGATAGGTTTAAAAGAATTGATTTGACAACCTATGTCACCAAAGTGCAATTATCTTTTTGATCAATGGTCTCGAGAGAACTCCAGAGTTAAACGTTCTTGAGCTGGAGTAGTTTCATGATGGGTGACCATTCGGGAAGTGATTGTCGGAACTGTGCGAGTGAGGACAAAACAAAATGAAATATCATATGTGATTTGTAGGATTGGTAAATAAGTATTTAAAGCCTTGCAGACTTAACTGACCGGCCGTCGGATATGGATTGGTCAGAAGTAGACGTAGGGCCCACTAAAGAAGGTGGTTTTGTGAACATGGGTTCACTAAGCAAAGTGGCAGTCGGAAAAGCTACATCATTGTGTGAAAAACACTACTACAGACACATTGAAAAATTTAACATTAGTTACAATCAAAAGATTTTGTGACGTTAGAATCAATACAAAACAAAAGAAAGTTACTTTATGGATAAAGACATCGTCATTCACTCATTTATCACGTTGATTGCTTCACCTAATCTTGTCCCATCTCACCTAATCTGTCCTATTTCAGTGAAAAAGAATCAAAGCAAGTGGCCAAAGAAAAGAAAATCAAAGAAGTAATTCTTAATTATTGTTGGATCCATTGTGATTGATTTTTGTAACGTTCTTCTTCGCTGTCTTGTCTTGTCTTGTGACATGTTTTTTGCTGTGTCCTTCTTAATTAGCTATTCTTTTCATTTGACACATGTTCTTCTTGCTTCTCTCTTGTGACACATGTTTAATTTTATAGTGAATTATTGACTCTCTTCTCTAGCAGTGATCTTGTGACTTGGTTTTGTAGTATTCTTCTTAATTAACCAGTTGTTTTTTCTCTACACATGTGCTTCTGTAATCCACTAACTTCTCACTAAACATTTTAATCCACCAAGCCAGTCTCCAATTTCATATAAGGGTGTTTCACTGCACAACAATCAGAGCAAGAGACGAAGATAAAAAAGAAGCATATACTTGATTTTGAATTTTTGAATACTTCGTTTAGTTGTTTTGTTTTGTTTCCTTTTACAATTTGGGGAAACGAAATGGATTCGAAATTCCATGCTTTTATGTTCCCCTGGTTTGCTTTTGGTCATATGATTCCTTTTCTACATCTTGCAAACAAACTAGCTGAGAAAGGTCACCGAGTTACATTCTTGCTACCTAAGAAAGCTCAAAAGCAGGTGGAACATCACAACCTGTTCCCAGACAGTATTGTCTTTCACCCTCTTACAGTCCCTCATGTTAATGGCCTCCCTCCTGGTGCCGAGACAACCTCGGATATCTCAATCTCGGAGGATAATTTATTGTCCGAAGCTTTAGATCTCACTCGCGGTCAGGTTGAAGCTGCGGTCCGTGCTTTGAGACCGGATTTGATCTTCTTCGATTTTGCTCACTGGATTCCAGAAGTAGCGAAAGAGTTTATGATCAAGAGTGTGAGTTACATCATAGTATCTGCAACAACTATAGCTCATACGCATGTCCCTGGTGGTTCATTAGGTGTTCCCCCACCAGGTTATCCTTCATCAAAGGTGCGTTTCGGTGAAAACGATGCTCATGCCTTAGCAAAATTGTCGATCTTCTACAAGAGACTTTATCATCAGATTACTACTGGTTTTAAGAGATGTGATATCATTGCATTGAGGACATGCAAAGAAATCGAAGGTAAATTCTGCGACTATATAGCGCATCAATACCAAAAGAAGGTTCTCTTGACTGGTCCAATGCTCCCTGAGCCAGACACAAGTAAACCACTTGAAGAACGCTGGAGTCATTTTCTGAGCGGGTTCCCACCGCGTTCAGTTGTATTTTGCGCACTTGGCAGCCAAATCGTTCTTGAGAAGGATCAATTTCAAGAACTTTGCTTAGGGATGGAGCTGACAGGTTTACCCTTTCTTTTAGCGGTAAAGCCACCGAGAGGATCATCAACGGTCCAAGAAGGTTTACCAGAAGGGTTCGAGGAGCGGGTGAAGGGGCGTGGTGTGGTCTGGGGAGGATGGGTGCAGCAACCATTGATATTGTCTCATCCATCAGTAGGGTGCTTTGTGAATCATTGCGGTCCAGGAGCAATATGGGAGTGTATGATGAGTAATTGCCAAATGGTTTTGCTTCCATTTTTAAGTGATCAAACTCTCTTCACAAAACTGATGACCAAGGAATTCGAGGTCTCTGTAGAAGTGTTGAGGGAAAAAACAGGATGGTTTTCAAAAGAGAGCTTAAGAGAGGCGATCAAGTCTGTGATGGATAAAGACAGCGACCTCGGAAAGGTAGTGAGGAGTAACCACGCCAAATTGAAGGAGGTTCTTGTTAGTCCTGGATTATTGACTGTTTACGTGGATAACTTTGTAGAGGCATTGCAAAAGTATCTGATTTGAAACATTAATTTGATCAATGTCGCCGATTTCACTTACTTTGGTAATTTAATTCTGAAATTATTTGGTTTGTACGATTGGATTTGGAGACGGGAGTTCTTCTTGAGTCGAATTTGGCCTACATCATGGCCTGTTGAGTAAATCCCTCTATTAATTCATGCATCTTATAAACCAGTCAGCACAACCTTTCACGATGTACAGTTTCTCCTCTATAATTTTTTTATGTTATAGGCTTTAGACCATCATTAACGGTGGAACTCATACGGTGGAACTCATGAGCCTTACTCAGAAAAAAAAAATAGTATTTTAATTGAAATAAGTGTAAACTAATAACAAGTGGACAGCTGTATAAACTGTAGAAGAATCGTTTCTTCTCACAGCAATCTGAGAAACAATTTCTTTTTTTTCTCTTATCTTTTTAATATTTTATATTTTTTATGCATTAAATTTTTGGTAAAGCAATCAGAGAGTAACCATCACTAATAATGCTCTTAGAAATGTAATTTTTGATAAACGAACTGGTCCTTACTCCCGAGAACCATAAATTTTCCATTTTCTATACGTCTCAGATGTGAGGGGAGTGCCTCCAAGGACAATGACTTGTACAAAACCGGCTAGAGCGAACTCTCACAAGTAAATATAGGTTTCTAAAGAGAAAAAAGGGGCGCATGGGAGCTTCCTGAATTCAACTCTCACGAGTAATTATGTATCTAAAGGAAACGATCCTATAAAACTCAACAACGTAACTTTGGTATACTTTAGATATGGTCAATGATGGGGTAGTTTTGTTGTCACTATCGCAGTATTGTTGTGACCTAAACGTGTGGAAGAACTTGCAAAAAGACAAGATTTTTAATCTTGTTTTCACACAAAGCCCGAGGTAGTTAGTATCAACTAATTAAAACTAAAAATATGATTCCAATCTTCTTCAGAAAGCAACAGCATCTAATTACTAAACTGAAAGTTTTGACTCATACAAAAGGAAAAAGAAAACTACACTTGGACTAGTCGAGTTTGAACGCACTCTTATCTTCCCATCTCTCATGTACAAGTTGAGTGGACAAGGCCCATGCATCTTTCAGGAGGGTCCAAACTGTTCGCCCTAGATCCCCTACTTAGGGGAAGAAGTGGAACCGGTGGATTCTGGAGGTAGAGCAGTACTAGTTTCTTCCAGCATGGCTTCAGCAACTTCCTTAGCAAGAATCTGGCTATACGAATGGGCAGCTTCTGAAGTGTACTTTGCCTCGATATCGCCACTGTTTGTCCATCCATATTGCTTGAAGAACTCCTGAGCAGCACAGTAGTTGCCACCAAGCATCTGTCAAGTGATTAGTGATGTGAAGGAAAGTGTCCTGTTATGTTTTGAGATACTGCTAACTCTGATTACAGAATCTCTCGCTTACAAACTGATAACAAACCTCTATTTCCTTTATTGATAAAACTAACCATGACACACCATAGAAGAAGCTAGCACATCACAAGCTCTTCACCTAACAAAGATCAGTGATATATCATGGTTTTTGTGGTTTTTGACCATAATATAAGGAGTCTTTCAGAGTCTTTTGATGTGTTTTTAGGTTCTTTGAGAGTCTTTACAGGTTTTCTAGGATTTTGGCATGGATGGAGCAAAGTAGAGCAATTTAGATCATTTTGGAGCATAAATCTCGAAGAGTCAATTTGGACTCGGATCAAAGCAATGGCATCGATCAACACCACTTAGGAGCATCGATCGACACCCTCTTTAGCCGACGGAGAATCACAAATTTGGAAATTTTACAAAGTTGCCCAAAGTCTTCTACAATTGCAACACAAGTCCCTAACGTGTTTTAGGACATATATAAAATATTTTTAGGTTTTAGAAACTCTTAAGTTATTTTCTAGCAAGTTTTATTTTCTGCAATCCTGAGAGATTTTGAGAGCTTTGGGAGAGAGAGATCTGAACGCCTTTGTAGAGAGAAGAATTTCTAAACTCCTTCTTTACTCCTTTAATATCTATTGTTTATTATTCAGAATTATGTTTTGTTCTTCATTGAATATGTCTGAGTAGTTTGCTTGTTAGGTTCAGAGTTTTTCATAGGGTTTTTATGAATTATTAGATCTGTTTATTTAGAATTCATTATCTTTCTAGATCTTTATCAAAGGTTGTTCTTCATATTAATTCTTGATTGATCACCTAGAATTAATAATTTAGGAAAATAAATTGATATGAAAATATAATTGATTTTCCTGATAAAACTTTTTGATGAGCAAAATTACTTTCTGCAAAGAGATTTGATTTAGTGATTTTGTGAACAATCTAAACTTGTTTTTAAAGCTGATTTATTACCTTGAATTTTACAAAGAGATTTGGATTTTCTGGTTTTACATTTAGATAATATTTGCAGTGAGAAGTGATTTATTTTACAAAAGTGTTTAGAGTTCAAGATCTGTTCTTAATTGCTTGAATCCTATTTATTTCTTGATTTAATAATTTGTAATTTTCTGAGAAATTTCCTAGGCCTAGCTTTTTGATCTATTGAATTTTCACAAGCTTTCATTTAATATTTTGCATTGTTATTTCCATTTAAATTAATCTGTTTAGCATAATTATAAAACTCTATAATTTATTGTGTAGACTTGAGTCCTTGTGGTATTCGACCCCTAAGTACTACATTGATCTCTTAATTTGAGAGAGTAGCTCTAGGGTTTAATTTGAGCATATCAATCAGAAACGAGAGCACATCACTCTCGCACTAACCATCAGAGAGCACATCACTCTCTCACTAGCACATCGCTAGAACATTCAATAACAAAAAGCATAATCCTCCAAGTACAAGCCGAGTCTCTATTAAAAGAAGAAGAGCTTCAACTGCAAAGCCTCTGATAGAGAAAGAGTCTTTGCCCTCCTTTGCTAAGTTGTCAACACTTCAGTTGAATTTCTCTGTGCTCTACACACCAGCGTTTGAATCATGTGTGTCCTCTCCTTTTGTTGTGTTGCTGGTTTGTACTGAGCCAAATGCATTGGGAATGCTGTTGGAGATCAGCCAAAACATCACATTCTTTAGAGTCACCAGAGTAAACAACCTCACGAGCACTTGTTGGAGGCAGATACACAAGATCATCACTGTCCCATATTGTTTGAATCCAATATACTTTGCAGACATTGATGTTGCTGTTGCATCAATAACTTCATCACTACTAGTGGCGCCATGAGTTGCAAAGAAAGATCCAGGGTCGAATTCTAAGAAGCTTATCCCTTCTCTGGACTGAGAATACACCCGTCCCAACTGCAAAAGTTCTGAAAACGGCTGCAACTTCCCAACCTTGTGATCCCAACAGTGCCAAACTTGGAGTATTGCAATCCCCATATGTGTCTTTCTATGCTGATATGATCTTGGCAAGCAAGGAGCCAGAGGCTGCAGAGCAACCAGAGGTGGTGGGAAGGATCACTCATTCAAGAGCTAAGGAGATGGTCAAGGAAGCTCATTCACTCATAGTTGACGGGTCATTCAGCCTACCAAGGATCCAAGTCTTCAACATATCCACCTTGAAGACTTCACCCGGTAATGAGGACTAGGTAACTTAGGTGTGAAGTTTGTACTCTTTTTCCCATAGCTGAGTTTTGTCCCAATGGGTTTTCTCAGCATGGTTTTTAATGAGGCAAATGGATCACTACGTCGAGTTATCTAGAAATCATTACCAAAGGGGGAATAATGTACTTCTGTACTAGTTCGGCCGACTTCTGTACTACTACAGGTCGCCTAGACGTTTTGCTGTTTTTCCTTAAAACATCTTGTTGTTTTGGTTTTGCACTTCTTGTTGTTTGGAGTGTCGAGCCCTAGGGTGTTTAAAACCCAAAGCTACGCCTCTTTTGTTCTTCAGCAAAGAAGTATGTTGTAAACACGTTTTGTGAACTTTCTTCTCTCAATCTGATATCTTGAATGCGTTCTTGATTTCTGAGTTTCTATACACGTTGTGAATTAAGAAAATCTTCCACCTTTTGGAACCATCTCATCATTCAAACACTTCTCACCATTGACATTGTTACTTTGTTCGATCATCACTTATATTCATTCACAATCTCACTCGATCATCATCACCACCGAATCCACGTTGCCTATCACCTACCATCAGCCTTCATCAGAGTTTCTATCCTAGGGAGATCGTATCATGTGGTATCAGAGCCAACTCTGTGCCAAAGGCTGAGCGATTCTAACCCTAATCTCGATTTTGTGTTGTTTAAATTTTGTTCGTTTGTTTAATTCTTTGTCGTGTTGGTCTCTGCGTTTTCGTGTGAGTCTTGTTTAGCGTTAGGGTGTGATTTTTGTTATCGAGTTCTGTGAGTCTAGGATTTAGTTTTGTGTTGTTTTCAAAATTTGATAGCATTAGGATCTAGTTTCTGTCGAGTCCTTTTCGTATAGGGTTTGTTCATGTTAATTTTTCTTGTGGTATTGTTCGACATTAGGTCTGCAGTCGTGTTTTCTTGCTTCAAATTCAGAGTCTTAGAGTTTATTGTCGTGTTTCTCATTCAAGGAACAACTTACTGCGAGTTTCTTCTTTAATTTGCAGGTACAATGGAGCTTTCTCCAGAAGCTGTGGAAGCTTTGAATCAAGCCATGGTTAAGCAAATAACAGAGGCAAACAAAGCAATGTCTACTCAGTTCCAGCAACAGATGGAGCAGCTCAGTAACAAGTTTGAGAAACAGTTCAAAGATATAGCTCAAGCAACCAGTGCTTCAGATCACAGCTCGTCAGAACCACCTAGCCCTAATGAGGCGATCCGCCTAGCTAAAGGAAAAGCACATGTGGGAGCTTCTTCAAAGCACACTCGGATCAAAACAGCTAAGTCACCTACTGGAGGAAGAGAAACTTGTTTTAATCAGAGAAGAAACACTCAAAGCACAGAAAGAGAGCATCGCAGAACCGGCAGGGATCGTACACGCCCACGTCGAACTGAACAAGTAGCTGGGCATCGAATATACTTTGATTCAGAGAGAGAGTATTCAGAAGAAGATGAAGCTTCAGATCATAGCCAAGAGACAATGAGGAGACGCAGAAACAGAGATCCTGGCAGGGATTATGATCCTTTGAGGCAGCAGTTGAGTCATCTCAAGATTCAGTATCCTTCTTTCCATGGTACCAATGACCCAGAGACTTATCTAGATTGGGAAAGGAAGATGGAGTCGAATTTCCAGGTACAAGGAACCTATGAGTTGAACAAGGTGAAGATAGCTATATCCGAATTCAATGGTTATGCTTTGTTGTGGTGGGAGCAGTTGGGGCTCACTAGACATCGACAGAGAGAGCCTGCTATCACTACATGGGAACAGTTAGTCACGCAGATGAGAAAGAAGTTTGTTCCTACACACTACCAGCGAGAGATCCTTAACAAGCTTAGGCGTCTCATTCAAGGTACCAAGTCTGTTAGAGACTACTATCAAGAGCTGGAAACACTTATGATCAGGGCTAATCTAAGGGAAAGTGAAGACATGGTTATGTCAAGGTTTCTTGGGGGTTTAAACAGAGAGATTCAAGACAAGGTAGAGTTGCAGGACTATGAGGATGTGCAAGAAATGGTACATAAGGCAGAGCTGATTGAATCGCAGATCAAGAGAAAGGGAGTAAGGTCTACATTCACGCCTAACATCTCCAAGCCAAGAGAGTTCAGTAAACCCGCCTTCACCAAGGACAGCAAACCCGCAACAGCTACAATCAAAGAGGAGGTTACGAATGATTTCAAGCCCAAGAGTAGCACTTCTACAAGTCATATCAGGTGTTTCAAATGCCAAGGAATGGGGCATTATTCTAGAGACTGTCCTAACAAGAAGATGTTTCTTCTGCAAGAAGGAGGAGAGATTGTGCCTGTAGATAGTTCAGAGAGTGAACCAGAGTCAGAATTCGGTGAAGAAGGTGAACCAGCAGTAATGGGAGAGATGTTGGTAGCACGCCGAGCTTTAAGTGTTCAGAATCACCCAGATGATAGAGGTATTTACCGTGATCACTTTATAGCCGTTGCGATAAAGAGAAGAATAGTCTTGGGCGGTGCATTTAAGGGTCGAGTTTAAATTTGGGAAGGACTATATCTCCTTCCTTATTCCCTATGTGATTTATTAGGGTGTTGCCCTAGTTTTCTTGTTATATATATTCCCTTGTAAATCTTTGTAAGTGTAACTTATGTAATATAAGTCTTTTCATATTCTCTTTGCCGAGTTCTCTTCTTCTTTCTTCTTCCGCTTAAATCTCAACATGGTATCAGAGCAATTCTTCGATCCTTGATTCTCTATTCATATTCTTATTCTCTGTTATACTTAAAATCTCTTTTATTCTTTTCAAATCTTGTTTCCTATTCTCGGTATACTTGTGTTCTTTACTCTCTGTTTGACTCCCTTGTCTCAATACTCCTGATCTCGCTCATGGACACTACCAAACCTATTGTTACGCCAATTGTTCTTAAGGGAACAAACTACTTGCTGTGGACAAGAACCACAAGAACTGCCCTTGGAGGTCGTGGTCTTTGGAGTCATGTCGAAACTGACTATGTTCCAAAGCGGAACCTCAAAGGAAAAGATGAAGGCACTTCCGAGGTGGAAGTAGAGGAAGAGAGCGAGAGGAAGGCTAAGTGGTTCCAAGAAGACCAAGTTGTCCTATCTGTTCTCCAAAACTCTCTCGACACGTCAATTCTTGAAGCCTACTCTTATTGTGAGACGGCCAAGGAGCTTTGGGAAACGCTCAAAAGTGTTTATGGTAATGTCTCTAACCTGACTCGAGTGTTTGAGGTCAAGAAGGCCATTAATGAGCTCCATCAAGAGGAATTGGAGTTCACTAAACATCTCGGTAAGTTTAGAGCACTATGGTCCGAACTCGATATGTTGCGGCCAAGTAAACTTGATCCGGCGGTACTGACTGAAAGGAAGGAGCAAGACAAGGTCTTTGGTCTTCTTCTCACCTTGAATCCCTCCTTCAATGACCTCTTGAAGCACATTCTTAGAGCCGAGAAGCTTCCTTCTTTCGAAGACATTTGTTCTCAAATTCAAAAGGAACAAGGATCTCTTGACTTGTTTAGCGGTAAGGGGGAGCTTGCTACGGCTAACAAAGGAGTGTATAGGCATGAAGAGAGGAAGGTGTTGATCTGTGACCATTGCAAGAAGCGAGGACACATGAAAGATAAGTGCTGGATTCTTCATCCTCATCTCAAACCGGCCAAGTTCAAGGCTAACCTCTCGAAGGAAGCGGCTAGCGACAAAGGAACTGGTTCGTCGAGGCAGGGAGATGAGGCGGCTATGACGGCAGCCTATGGAGAGGTGGTAAGAAAGTCGGACCTAGAGGCCCTCATCAAGTCTATTGCCGCTCTAAAGGACTCCGGTATCAATTTCTTTGCTTCAAAACCTAGTACCTCTCTTGTTGTAGATTCGGGTGCTTCTCACCACATGATTAGTAACCCTAGTCTTATACACAACATAAAACCGGCTCTAGGTAATGTTATCATTGCTAATGGAGATAGAGTACCGGTTAAAGGAATAGGTGAACTGAAGTTATTTGATAAAAGTTCTAAAGCTTTCTTTATGCCTTCTTGTACCTCGAATCTTTTATCAGTAAAGAAAGCTACTACGGATTTGAATTGTTATGCAATTTTTGGACCTAACAGTTTACATTTTCAGGATATTGAGAGTGGAAAGGTCCTTGGAGAAGGAGATGGTAGAGGAGATCTTTATGTCCTAGAGAAAGCTTCATTTCCTTCTAATTCGTTTTCTTTTGCTTCGAATCTCCGTAATAATTTAAGTGACGTTTGGCATGCTAGACTAGGCCATCCTCATTCTCGTGCTTTTGAATTAATGGTGCCTAATGTTTCATTTGATAACTCCACTTGTGAGTCTTGTATTCTTGGTAAACATTGCAAAACCGTTTTTCCCAAATCAAGTACCTTTTATGAACATTGCTTTGATTTAGTGCATTCTGATGTTTGGACATCTCCTTGTCTCAAGTATTTCGTGACCTTTATTGATGAGAGATCTAAATATACTTGGCTAACCTTGTTACCTTCTAAAGATAAATTTTATGATGCCTTTGTCAATTTTCAAAATCATGTTACTAATCAGTTTAATGCAAAGATAAAGGTACTCAGATCGGATAATGGAGGAGAATACACTAGCCACAAACTTAAAGAGCACCTAGCTAAGCATGGAATCCTTCAACAGACCAGTTGTCCATATACGCCTCAACAAAATGGAGTGGCCGAGAGGAAGAATCGACACTTAATGGAGGTGGCTCGGTCGATGATGTTTCTTTGAATGTCCCTAAGCGGTTTTGGGGGGATGCGGTCATGACGGCATGCTACTTGATAAATTGGACACCAACAAAAGTCTTAAATGACGCATCACCCTATGAGGTACTAAACAAAATTAAACCTTCTCTTGATCACTTACGTGTGTTTGGGTGTGTTTGTTTTGTATTAGTACCCGGAGAACAGAGGAATAAACTTGAGGCCAAAAGTACTAGAAGCATGTTTATCGACTACTCAACAAGCCAGAAGGGGTACAAGTGTTACGATCCGATCAATGGTCGCACTCTGGTCTCGCGTGATGTCAAGTTTCTTGAACAACAAGGCTACTACGACAAGAAGGATTGGGAGGGCTTAAAAGACTTATCTCAATCTAATACTGACCGGGCAGCTAACTTACGGTTCCTTCTTGACCATCTCGGCATCACTAAACCAACACCGCCTGGCGCACAGAACATCAATGCTGATCCTTTACCATCATCTCCAATCCAATCCAAAGATAGGCTGGATACGAGTGCGCCTATTGCAAATCCATCATTGGAACAAGTTTCCGAACCCATTGCTTTTTCAACTACGGAAACACCTACTGAGTCTGATCATGTCGAACAACAAACAGAGAGCACAGATAGAGAAGAGACACTTGATCCACCGGTTACTCAACCCTTGCTCCGGCGTAGTACCGGGATCCGATCTCATCCGTCTACATGGAAAGACAAGAGGGTTTACTACAACAATCAGGCTGTTGCTCATCCTATTCAGGCTGTTTGTTCACTTGACCTTATTCCCTCAGCTCATGCTGCCTTCCTTGGTAAGCTGGATGCGCACTTTGTCCCTCAAACCTACGAGGAAGCTAAGCAATATAAGGAATGGCTTGATGCGTTGGACGATGAAACAGCAGCTATGATCAAAAACAAGACTTGGGATGAGGCCGATCTTCCGAAAGGTAAAAAGGCTGTCAGCTCAAAGTGGGTGTTTACTATCAAATATCTTAGTACTGGTGAGATAGAGTGTTACAAAGCCCGTCTAGTGGCCCGGGGCTTCACTCAAACCTATGGTCTTGACTACACCGATACCTTTGCACCGGTAGCCAAACTCCACACAGTCAGGGTGGTCCTATCCTTGGCTACTAACCTCTCTTGGGAGCTCTACCAAATGGACGTCAAGAATGCTTTTCTTCAGGGGGAGCTGACTGAGGAAGTCTACATGCATCCTCCAACGGGTTTAGAACACATCGTTTCTCCGGGTAAGGTTCTCCGGCTCCACAAGGCAATCTACGGTCTCAAACAATCTCCGAGGGCGTGGTACCACAAGCTCAGCTCTACACTGCGTACGAATGGATTCAAACGCTCTGAGGCTGATCATACGCTGTTCACTCTCTGCACTAACGGTGGCCGTGTCGTCGTTCTCGTCTATGTTGATGACATCATTATCACCGGCGATGATAAGGACGGTATTTGTGCCACTAAGGCTCTTCTTAACTCTGCCTTTGATATTAAGGATTTAGGTGAACTCAAATACTTCCTTGGGATAGAAATTTCTCGCTCTCAGGAGGGATTATTTCTCTCTCAAAGGAAGTATACACTTGATCTTTTACATGAGACAGGTAAAATGGGTGCAAAACATGTGTCCACGCCACTTGAGGAGGGTTACCAGGTCAAGCGAAAGGGGGAGAAGCCAACACCCGGTGCTCCAGTTCCCAAGTCGCACCAACCATACAAAGATGTGGGACGCTACCGTAGGCTGGTGGGCAAGCTTATCTATCTCACGATCACAAGGCCGGACATATGCTATGCGGTGAACCAAGTCAGCCAACACATGAAGGCCCCAACGAACTTTGACTGGCAAACGCTTGAGCGGATTCTATGTTATCTCAAGGGTAGCCCAAGGCAAGGTATTTGGATGGGAAAGAACAACAACACGGAACTTGTCGGCTACGGTGATGCAGACTACGCTGGTGATACAATGGATAGGAGATCTACGACAGGGTATTGTACGTTTGTTGGAGGGAACCTAGTAACCTGGAAGTCGAAGAAACAGAAAGTTGTGTCTCAATCTAGTGCCGAGTCGGAATATAGGGCAATGAAGAAGCTAACCAACGAGTTAACATGGCTCAAGAGTCTCCTTAAGGATCTTGGAGTGGAGTCTGATCAACCAATCACCATGCATCATGACAATAAAGCCGCAATACACATTGCAACCAACTCAGTCTTCCATGAAAGGAAAAAGCACATTGAGGTTGATTGCCATAAAGTGCGAGAAAAGATTGAAGAAGGTGTCGTCTTGCCGTGTTACACTCCAAGCAAAGATCAACTGGCAGATATCTTCACCAAAGCCACAAGCTCTCAGATTTACGAATACATCTCCAGCAAGCTCGGACTTGTTGATCCAACTCATCCGTGAAAGAACTCTTCTAACCCGTGGAGATCATACTCTTTTCCTTAACATGGTTTTGTCCCATGTGGTTTTCTATGTTAAGGTTTTTAATGAGGTGATCTTTTGCGGGTTCCAAGCTTAGCCGTCTCCCATGGCTAAGTTTGAGGGGGAGTATTGACCGTGATCACTTTATAGCCGTTGCGATAAAGAGAAGAATAGTCTTGGGCGGTGCATTTAAGGGTCGAGTTTAAATTTGGGAAGGACTATATCTCCTTCCTTATTCCCTATGTTATTTATTAGGGTGTTGCCCTAGTTTTCTTGTTATATATATTCCCTTGTAAATCTTTGTAAGTGTAACTTATGTAATATAAGTCTTTTCATATTCTCTTTGCCGAGTTCTCTTCTTCCGCTTAAATCTCAACAAGAGGACAGCGTGAGAACCTATTTCACACACGGTGTATGGTTCAAGACAAGGTCTGCACCTTGATCGTTGATGGTGGAAGCTGTACTAATGCAGCTAGTGAAGAAATGGTACAGAAGCTTAATCTCAAGACTACTTCACACCCGAGACCTTATCAGCTACAGTGGTTGAACAACAAGGGTGCTTTGACAGTTTCGCAGCAAGTGATGGTGAAACTAGCGATTGGGAAGTATGAGGATGAGTTGCTTTGTGATGTTATTCCAATGAAGTCAAGTCATATCCTTTTGGGAAGACCATGACAGTTCGACAGAAGAGTGTTCCATGATGGTTACACCAACAAGCAGTCATTTGAGTTCAAAGGACGCAAGGTCACTCTTCTACCGCTTACACCCAGTGAAATCTATAAGGACCAGCTTCACATGAACCGCAAGGATACAGAGAAAGTGTCTCACAGCCTGTACATCAATCACAGCGAGTTCAACAAGCTATTTGATCCAGAGATGACCACATTCATGTTTGTGTACAAGGAAACACTCACCAGTACTAAGTCAGCAGGAGAGCTTCCACGCGAGATGATAGAAATTATAGAGGAGTACAAGGATGTGTTTCCAGAAGAAATACCTCCAGGTTTACCTCCAATCCGTGGGATAGAGCATCAGATTGATTTGGTACTAGGTTCAGCTCTACCGAACAGACCAGCTTACAGAACTAATCCTGTAGAAACTAAAGAGCTTCAGAAGCAAGTAGAGGAGCTGATGAGCAAGGGACACATCAGAGAGAGTCTCAGTCCATGTGCAGTACCAGTTTTTCTTGTACCTAAGAAAGATGGTTCATGGAGGATGTGTGTTGACTGCAGAGCTATTAACAACATTACAGTGAAGTACAGACATCCAATTCCAAGATTAGATGACATGTTGGATGAGTTATGTGGATCAACAGTCTTCTCAAAGATAGATTTGAAGAGTGGGTATCATCAGATCAGAATGAAGGAAGGAGATGAATGGAAAACAGCTTTCAAGACCAAGCAAGGGCTCTACGAATGGCTAGTCATGCCGTTTGGTCTCACCAATGCTTCTAGCACCTTCATGCGATTAATGAATCATGCTCTCAGACCGTTCATAGGCATCTTTGTGGTTGTGTATTTCGACGACATACTCATCTACAGTAAAGGTCTAGAAGAACACTTAGAACACATCCGCCAAGTTCTAAATGTTCTTCGTTCTCAATCCCTCTTTGCTAATTTCTCTAAATGTTCATTCTGTACTACTGAGGTTGTTTTTCTAGGCTTTGTTGTGAGTGCAGAAGGAGTTAGAGTGGACGATGAGAAGGTCAAGGCTATCAAGGAGTGGCCAACACCCAAAAACGTGGCAGAAGTCAGGAGTTTTCATGGACTAGCAGGCTTCTACATGCGATTTGTGCAAGACTTCAGTACTATTGCCGCGCCACTTACAGAAGTTGTCAAGAAGGATGTAGGATTCAGATGGGAGGAAGCACAAGAGAAGGCGTTTTCAACCTTAAAAGAGAAGCTTATCTCTGCCCCTATTCTCTTACTTCCTGATTTTATGAAAACTTTTGAGATTGAATGTGATGCTTCCGGAGTGGGTATAGGTGCTGTTTTGATGCAGGATAGGAAGCCAGTAGCTTACTTCAGTGAAAAGCTAGGAGGATCAACGTTGAACTATCCTACATATGACAAGGAGCTGTATGCTTTGGTTAGAGCTCTTCAAACGTGGCAGCATTACCTGTGGCCCAAGGAGTTCGTTATTCACACTGATCATGAGTCCCTGAAGCATCTCAAAGGACAACAGAAGCTCAACAAGAGACATGCCAGATGGATGGAGTTCATAGAGACTTTTCCCTACACGGTTAAGTACAAGAAAGGTAAAGATAATGTAGTTGCAGATGCATTATCCAGGAGGTACACTTTCATCTCTACATTGTCTTCTAAGCTTGAAGGTTTTGATGAGATAGTAGAACTTTATGAGACTGACATCGATTTTGCTGAGAGCTATGGTAAATGCCATAAGTTTGCTTTTGAAAACTATTATAGGCAGGATGGATATTTGTTTTATAAGGACCGATTGTGTATACCAAGAGGATCCATAAGAGAACTGCTGATTAGAGAAGCTCACGGAGGTGGATTAGCTGGGCATTTCGGAGTATCAAAGACTCTACTTAGACTGCAAGAACACTTATATTGGCCTCAAATGAAGAAAGACGTTGAGAAGGTTTGTTCTAGGTGCCATATCTGCAAAATGGCGAAGGGTAAGGTACAACCTCATGGCTTGTACACTCCTCTACCGATTCCTTCTCAACCTTGGACTCATATTTCTATGGATTTTGTTCTTGGCTTACCTCGAACCAGAAATGGTAGAGATTCTATTTTTGTTGTGGTTGACAGGTTTAGCAAGATGGCTCACTTCATTGCAAGTCACAAGACGGACGATGCTGTTATTGTAGCTAACTTGTTTTTCAGGGAAGTAGTACGCCTACATGGAATGCCTCAAGTAATTGTTTCAGACCGAGACACCAAGTTTCTAGGACACTTCTGGAGGATGTTATGGGCTAAACTAGGAACCAAGCTTTCATTCTCAACCACATGTCACCCGAAAACAGATGGACAAACCGAAGTGGTGAACAGGACGCTATCTACACTCCTCAGAACCTTAGTGAGAAGCAATCTCAAATCATGGGAAGAATGTCTACCACATGTGGAGTTCGCATACAATCACGCTAAGCATTCTGCTACCCTATTTTCTCCTTTTGAAATTGTTTATGGGTTTAATCCACAATCACCTCTAGACTTGATCCCTTCACCTTTAAGTGTGAAGTGTAGCTTTGATGGCAAAGAAAAGGCTGAACAGGTGAGGAGGATACATGCTAAAGCTAAGGAGAACATAGAGAAAAGGACCAAGCAATATGAGAAGCATGCGAACAAGGGTAGTAAGGAGCTCATCTTTGAGGAAGGAGACTTAGTGTGGATTCACTTACGCAAGGAAAGGTTCCCAGAAGAGAGGAAGACCAAGCTTCTACCACGAGCTGATGGTCCATTTGAAGTCATCAGGAGGATCAATGACAATGCATATCAGATTGATCTTCAAGGTAAGTATACCATATCATCTACATTCAATGTTTCTGACTTGCTCCCTTATTATGCAGATTCGGATTTGAGGACAAATCCTTTTGAAGAGGGGGAGGATGATATGATCGTGGCAAGCAAGGAGCCAGAGGCTGCAGAGCAACCGGAGGTGGTGGGAAGGATCACTCGTTCAAGAGGTAAGGAGATGGCCAAGGAAGCTCATTCACTCATAGTTGACGGGTCATTCAGCCTACCAAGGATCCAAGTCTTCAACATATCCACCTTGAAGACTTCACCCGGTAATGAGGACTAGGTAACTTAGGTGTGAAGTTTGTACTCTTTTTCCCATAGCTGAGTTTTGTCCCAATGGGTTTTCTCAGCATGGTTTTTAATGAGGCAAATGGATCACTACGTCGAGTTATCTAGAAATCATTACCAAAAGGGGAATAACGTACTTCTGTACTAGTTCGGCCGACTTCTGTACTACTACAGGTCGCCTAGACGTTTTGCTGTTTTTCCTTAAAACATCTTGTTGTTTTGGTTTAGCACTTCTTGTTGTTTGGAGTGTCGAGCCCTAGGGTGTTTAAAACCCAAAGCTACGCCTCTTTTGTTCTTCAGCGAAGAAGTATGTTGTAAACACGTTTTGTGAACGTTCTTCTCTCAATCCGATATCTTGAATGCGTTCTTGATTTCTGAGTTTCTATACACGTTGTGAATTAAGAAACTCTTCCACCTGTTCGAATCCATCTCATCATTCAAACACTTCTCACCATTGATTCATTGTTACTTTGTTCGATCATCACTTATATTCATTCACCAATCTCACTCGATCATCATCACCACCGAATCCACGTCGCCTATCACCTACCATCAGCCTTCATCAGAGTTTCTATCCTAGGGAGATCGTATCATATGCCGAACTACTGCGGAAACAACAAGAATACATGGAACTTTCATTTTTGGAAGAGAGGTAAACAGCACATGATACTTATTCTTGTTCGTATTCATCCTCCAGAATCAAAGTTCTTTACTTCTCCACATGTGAAACACTTGAAACTTCTCATCACCATGGATAAACTGTGTTAGTAGTGTTGTATCACGGTCTTGCAAATGTGTGTTGAACGCAGGAACCCTTAGTAAGCTAACTTCATGCTCTTGAATATCAATTGCTAGTCTAGTTTGTAGTTGTAGCTTCCCATACACCATTGGAGAAGCTTTCAAGACAGTGTATCTGTGGAGAACTGACACCACAAGCACATTCTCTTGTAGCCTGTACTGTGCATCAGAAGAAGTTAAAAGACATATACCCGTTTTTCCTTCCTCAAGTGTAAAAGCAGTCTCTTCCCCTAATTCCACTTTACTCCAGAACTTAGGCTGCATATCAGAAGTATTAAATTGCTTCATGTTGCTTGAATCATGTCTCAACCTCAATCTACACATCAACCGATTCATATGTGTATGACTCATCCTCTTATGAGACTTAAGAGTGTGTCTTTCCCCATTTGATCCAACACAAGCAAAATAACAAGAATCCTGAGCTCCTGAATACCTGACCTCAATTTGAACTTAAACCGCCAAGCCTTAAGATACTTTCTCTGTTTAAGTTTTTGTTTCCTTCTTTTGTCTCCCACCAGCATTTTAGTGTTCTTGACACTTGTTAATATTTCAGAAAGCTCAACCACTTCTGGAGCATGAACAACAACATGTGATTGCTCGCAGAACACAGATGAATCCTCCATGGCATCCAATGACTCATTGCTAAATTTAAGGCTAGGTTCCAAGGGAGAATCTTGTACCTGAAACTGTGAAAACGTTTCCCTTGAAGCTGAAGCATGTTGTGGAATCAATTTTGCCAGCAACACAATGTCACCACTTGATTCTATCTCTTGAATCACGTCGACACTTGTGCCCAAAGTGTTTTCTGACTTCTGATGCTTGCAATCAAAATCATTTATCAACTGTTCTAGTTTGCGATCCAGCTCCAAACCTACACGCTTTTGATCCCTATCATTTCCAAACATTAACAATAAACCATCTTTCACCTCGCTCCAACTATTGAAAGGAATCCAGGATTGTTCTTTGTGGAACCAAGATTTTGCTTGGCCGCCGAGAAAGTTGGAAACAAACGCCAACTTCTCCTTCTCTGAACACTCACCACCAAAAAATTGTGCTTCAATCCTTGCGATCCACTGTTTTATATCACCTCCGATGAAGATCGGAAGCTGTGAAGCTTGATGCGAAGACTCTGGTTGCTTCAGACGTTTCTCCAGGTGATTCGACAACGCCGATAAAGCTTGCTTCATTTTTTCAATGTCAAATCCAATCATTCGAACCTCACCTCATGTTCCGCCGAAGTCTGCTGCAAGCCTAGCATCGACCCAGAGATATGGCTTAGAAAATCAACTTTGATTGATGTTCTTATTGAAACTATGATTCTCACTATATATATGGTTTTGATTATGATTTTGATGTTGGCGAGGACGTGTGTATGTTGCGTGTGAGACAATTAACTAGAGCATCAAAGGTGGTGGAACTCACAGAAGCTGGAAACTGATTATATGAACCTTTGTCACCAAAACACTTATCCAGCTTGCATTGCATCGATGGTTTATATATCATGCCTCCCGAAGTGAAGCTATTACCATGACTTTTAAGCTCAGAAAAACCACAACCCTTCATTATATTGGCAAAAGGCTAGAATGATTCATTGCTTCTCTCCATTCTCGAGTATAATGAACAACACTAAAGTTGGTTAAAAAATGCACCTCACTGACCAAACCCACCAGCTCAAGAATATAATCGATTCTACCGTGAAATGATGAAATGATTAATTGGTAGATTTCTCAACTGGACCCACACAAGAATAAACCAAAGAAAACCGTCCACTGGTTGAACGACTAAACACCTTTATTGAGTATGGTTTCCAAGTCATGCTCATTCATACCTGAAGATGAACTGAACCTTTCTCATTTGTTAGAGCTACTCCAACCTGTGGAAATAATAAGAGAAGGAAAAAATATCTCAGCCAAAGCCTTGCACTTTCTTAAGCCAAAGACTCTAAACAAGAAAGAGAGTATTGAGCCACTTAGGGGGGTGTATTCAACTTGACATTTTAAGTGATTTGTGTAAAAGTTATAAATCCTATGTTATTCAATCATGAATTTTTAAAAGTCTCCTGAAATCTACTGTTATTCAACTGATGATTTAAATATCTACTTTAAAATCCACTGTTATTCAACACAGTTTGTGGATTTGGATTTTAATAAGTTGTAGGGATTCTGGAGGATTTGAGAGGATTTGTTTAGTTAAAAATACAGAAATTCAAATCTCATGGTTTTAGGTGGGATTTGAAAGAATTTTACCATAAATCATATCAACTTCCATAAAATCTATCAAAATTCCAAATTTTCTAAATCTAAAATTCCAAATTTTCTAAATCTCATAAAATTCTCCAAAATTATTGTTTCAGTACATCCTCCTTAATGTTGTATTCGGACTAGTAATTATGAATTGTTATGTCAATAAATTTATAGAAGCATTAGAGAAACAGCTAGTATAGATGATTGAAAAAAAAACACACACACACAAGAATTAAATACTTTGAAAAAAAGAACATGGATAGCTACAATCACGGCATATATATGGACGTTTATGTTCTCTTTTTTTTTGACGATGGACGTTTATGTTCTATTGTCAATTTTTGACATGTATTTTCGAATTTTTTAAAAATACAATAAACAGCGTACAAACCAGTACAAAACAAAAGAAAGTACTTTATGGATAAGAACATTGTCATTCACTCATTTATCACGTTGATTGCCTCACCTAATCTACCCACAATTGCCTCACCTAATCACCTAAAAACAGTCTAAGGAGAGGAGTGAGTAATCCACGATTACTCAGTGAGTTGAGAGACTCTCTAATATGCAATATTCTCAATCCAACTATCCCCAAACATCTACCCACAATCACAATCAGAATCGCACTATGCGGAAGCGATTAGCAAGCAAGTAAGCAAACAAGCAATCAAGCAATCAAGCAATCAACATGCACAAACTAGAAATGACCCAACATGACACTTCTAGACTCATAGCCACCATAGGCTATCTCAACACAACTCCCAAAACTCATGGGAATGAAAGTACTAGTGATGCTGCCACCCTTGGTACACACTAAACTTCATCTCACACACGCAACCTAGGGCCCCAGTGACCTTCTGTCCCATCTCCCCAAACCATACCGCGTTGAAACCACAAAGGCTACCAACCAGATCACCACACATTTGCATCGTCATGCACAAGAATCGGTCTCGTCTCTCACTAGACGCCGATTTGTCCAGCCGCGAGACCTCAATGGTTAACTCGCCGGAACTCCACATTCTCTTGGGGACAGAAGTCGATTGCTAGTCCAACATGACAAATGAGAACTAGCTAGACAAGTACTTATTCTAAGTCTACCGACACCAAGAATCAAGTACTTAACCAGCAAATAATTTCCAAGCAAGAAATTCAAGCAACACATGCAAGAAATCAAGCAAGAAATTCACCAAAAAATTCTTAACATGCAATAATTAAAATTCAAGCACTTAAGACCACATCCACATGCATGCAACCCATTCAACTCTCAAGAAAAATTAAGAACCATTTCTTAAATATTTTTCCTTGACATGCAAGTGATGCTACCTCAATTTTCTCCAAATTCTATCATGCATGCTACTCAAATAAATTCTCAAAATTATGCAAATAATTATTGCAAATTTCATCCATCTCACCCTTTTAATTTCTCTTCCCAACCCGGTTGAGAAATAAATCACAAAGGATGCATGCATGATCATCCATTTTGGATCTGACCTTGCATGCAACCAACTTACTCAATTCTTTATGCATGCATGATCTTTTAACCCCAAACAAGACTATATGCAGCACTAAATATATGCATGTTAGTCTCCCTCCCCCCAGATCTTAACTTGTCGCCATAGATCTAAAAGATAAACATAGAACACTCAAGAAAAACAAGAAAATCACATGAGCCCCCAAGCTCATGTACTCTCTAGACTCACACCATGAGCAAAACTCAAATAATCTAGGGTCACATCCTCAACTCACAGTGATTTAGGCCAAAGATTGACTGAGTCGAGCTCCACCTCCACACCGCAAATCCAACAGCGCTTTGCCTCTTCTTCCTCCTCTAGCTCCGCCGAGCTTCTTCCTCTTCCTCCCTTGGAAGTCTCTTGATTTTCTTCAAGAAATATGTTGAGAGAAAATTTTGCAAGAGTTTTGTGTTTGAGAGAGGCTTTGTCGAAAATGAGAGACCAAAGAGGCTATTTATAAGCCCCAGTCGAGTTCTCTGTCTAGCAAGTGGCAACTTGTGTTTGACAAGTGGCAGAAATTCTGCATGCAAAACTCTTCCAGTCTCACTCACTCGCGCGTGCATCTCACTCTCTGGCGAGAGAGCATGCGATGGCGACACGTAGTGTTTCTCAGCCCTTGAGAGACCTTTACACTTCTCTCGTCCTTCCTTCGTCTCTCTTGCGTCCCAAGCTCCCGCGCTTGTCCGTAATTTCACATTTTTACGTCCGAGATTATTTCTCTTCGCCAGTCTTCGATTCTCTTATCAAACTATGACTTTTCTTCATCAGTTCTCAGTCCTTCCGTCCGAGACTTAACTTTTCTCGTCCGTCCCCGGACCTCCCGTCCGTGACATCCACTTCTCTCGTCCGTCCCCGGACCTCCCGTCCGTGTCTCCTTTTTTTTTTTGCCAATTCCACGACCACTTTTCTTCCTTTGTTCCTTTTTCCATCATCCTTGACCATCCCTTGTCCAATTTTATCGGATACTCTAACGACTCCCGTATTTTCCTTGGTCTCGGGTCATCTATAGACTTGGTAACTTCTCCTGCAAGTCTCTAAATTTTTTCTCGAGATTTTCTTATCTCCCTTTCCCCGAGGTTCCTCCTTGTCATTTGGACACATTTCTCCGTCTGGTCCACATTTCTGGTTACGGGTCATTACAGGGTATCCTTGGCACAGTCCTTTAGAGCCTTTAAAATAACCACACTTCTCTCCATTGATACAAAGTGAGAAGATCACAGTGGATACACATTGGTTGATCCAAGATACGAACTGGTCTGGAAAGTTCATCGCTCGGAGGATATTGATGAGGAAGCCCCAGTGCACCGAATCGAAAGCTTTCCTTAAGTCGACCTTTAGCATGCCTCTTTGTGAGATATTGTCCTGATTAAAACCTTAAACTAGTTCTGTAGCGAGTAGAACATTCTCCACTAGAAGTCTACCAGAGATGAACGCAGACTGGGAAGTAAAGATCATATCTGGTAGAACCGTTTTTAATCAATTTGCCAGCAGTTTGGAGACAACCTTGTAAAGGGTGTTGCAGCAAGCGATAGGCCTAAAGTCCGTAATCCTTTGCGCATTTGGAGATTTAGGGATCACAGTGAGAATGGTGGAATTCCATTGCTTGAGGATCTTACCTGTGGAGAGGAATTCGAGGACTGCCTCTATTAGAGACTGACCAACTGTATCCTAGTGCGCAGTGAAGAAATCCACACAATAACCATCTGGGACAGAAGCTTTATTCTTAGGAAGAGAGAATACTGCACTCTTAATCTCCGCAGGGGTAAAAGGAGCAGAGAGAACTAGATGTCTGCAGCAGAACACCGTTGGGGGACCAGAGCAGCGATGTCAGATACCGAAACCTTAGGGTTCATTTCCTGGGCCCCAAGTAAGGTCGTATAGAAGTCCACAGCTAGAGATTGAATACCTTGCCTTGAATCCACAATATTATCATTATCATCAATCAGAAAGATAATTTCATTTGTGCCTTGCCTGGATATGATTGATCTGTGGAAGAACCTTGAGTTCTTGTCTCCTTCTTCCAACCAACCCACTCATGATTTCTGGCTTAGGTAAGATTCCTCAGCCAATTCTAGAAAACACCACTTCTTGTGAGCCTCTCTTTCCTTCTCAATCAAAAAATGGGTTGGTGTGATTAGTAAATCATGTTGGCAAAGGTGAAGGTCCGAGTAAGCCTCTGTCACTCGCATCTCTATTCATGAGTAATTTCCTTTGCTAAAGTCCCTGATCACCCCCCCCCCTTCAGTTCTTTCAGCTTCTTGGAGATCTTAAACATTTTTGAGCCATCAAAATTCAGTGCATCCCACCAGAGTTTTATAAGAGGTGCGAAATCAGGATGCTGGTTTAGCAAGACAATGTTGTAAAACACTTGGAGTGGACTTCCATAACCGGCCCATATACACGTCCAAGACCATAAGGCCCATCGGCCACTATCCTTGTACTAAGTCGGTTTAAGTGTTTAGTGTTTCCTATTGTGATAAAGCTTTGACCTTTACTATATACATGTAACATTACCTATTGAATCATGAATAAGAATAAGAGAAAACCTCCTTCGAGTTTCTCTAGTTTACAACATGTTATCAGCACGACTTGCTCTAAAGTCCAACTGAGGAAACCCTAACACCCTAAACCGCCGCCGCACATAAGTCCTTGTTCATCCAAGCTCGGCGATTGTCCAAACTCTCGGCGATCGGTTCCTGTTCGTGACGAGTTCGTGATTGTTCCAGATCGGCGATTGGTTCCAGTTCGTGTTCTGTTCGTGATCAAGCTTTTGTCCAAGATTGGTTCGAGGTTCGTGGTCAAGTTCAAGGTAAAACCGAGGTCTTTAGCTCCCGGTTCCATTCCAGTCAACTCCTAAACGGTGGAAGGTAAATAAAACAAACCCCCTTAGAACCTATAAATCGAACCTGATCTTTTAAATCTATCGGAACCTTAAATCTACAAGTAAACAATCAACAAACAAGTTCATAAGCTTTGAGATCCTAAAACCCTAAAACTTTAAAACCGGTTGTTATGATGCTTAGGGTTGTTTAGATTGCTTGCAATTAAACTGTTTATGATATGATTAAAATCCGGTTGTGTTTGATTGTTTGCTTGATGCATGAGAACCTTAGAACTAAAACCATAAACTCGAAATCCATAAGAAAATATTAATTTGGCTGTTCTAGGTTGCTAAAATCCGATTGTTCTTGATTGTTTGTCTAAAATGAAAACTTCTAAAATTAAAACATTAAAATCGGAATTGTTCTAAAAAGATCAAAACATAAATTAGGATAACTTCTAAATTAATTCTAATCATTATCCTAGAAAATATTTCCTAAAATTTGTGTTAATCCTAATTAGAAAAGGAAAAGTTAAATAAAAGGAAATCCTATCTAGTAAAAAGGAAAACTTCTAAAACATTAAGATTATATGTTCACTAGATAAGGACCCGCCCGATGTGCGGGTTTAAAGTTTTATAAATTGAATTAAATTTAACAAAACGTATATTAAAATTTGTTACAAATATATTTTTTATCACCACCTAGAAAATGTCTATATGAACACATTAAGCCAACCATTTTACTTTCACTTCTGCATAGTTTTTTAATTACTAAAATTGTCGGCTCAAAAATATTTTAAATAAAAAATATATTACATAATATACTAATCAATGATGTATCATCACAATAATGTATGACCACCATAGAGAAAACCTCGGCTCCGCCCTCATCCCTTATGGAGAGAACCTTGCGTCCAACCTCCTCCACGGTGGAGAGAACCTTGGCTCCGCCTTCCTCCCTTGGGGAGATAAAATTGCATCCAACCTCCTCCACCTTCCTCCCTTGGGGAAATAACCTTTCGTCCAACCTTCTCCACTATAGAGAGAACCTCAACTCTGCCTTCTTCCTGTGTGGAAAGAACATGTTCACGTCTTTTTGCTATCTCAAAATGGCTTGCTCCGACAACCAATTAAAGTAAAAAAACTTTTTCTAACGTCACAAAATCTTTTGATAGTAACTAATGTTAAATTTCCCAGTGTATTCGTGAAAAAGTCTTTGACACACCATGATGTAGCCTCTGTCTCTGTAACGCCTCAACCGCCACCTTGCTTAGTGAGCCCATGTCCACTCTCAGTCCATGGGCCTACCTTCCTAAGTAGGCCCTACATCTATTCTCGGCCCATGGATCCACCCATATTCGATGGCCAGTTTGTTACGTCTGGGAGGCTTTAAAAGCTTGTTTACAGACCCTACAAATCAACAAATGATATTTTCATGTGTTTTGTCCTCACTCGCACAGTTTCGACAATTACTTCCAGGAAGGTCACCCATCATGAAGTTCTCTCAGGACCCTTGACCGGAAAAATAAGTGCATTTTGTTGACATATGTGGCCAAATCAATTCTTTTAAACCTTTCCGCAAACCAGGGTGTCACAGTCTTTGAGCTCCTATGGATCTATCAACAACGATTTATGTTTTTCTAATCTCACTAGAAAAAAAAGGCTGTATTGCATCAATTAAATTGTATCAGAAAACTAAACAAAACTAATTTAAATTACTTATTTATAACTGATACAAAATATCTAATTTAACATCAGTTATGATAATCGATGTTAATATTAATTTTTTTGACATCAATTCATCAAAATTGATGCAACTTTATATTAGTTTGTGTCACTTTCAAAATACTGATACAAATATATATATTTCCATCACATATATAATTGATGTATTTATTACTTTTTACTAACATCACTTAAAAAATTTAGAAAAAAATTTACATCAATAAAAAATGATGCTAATAAAAAATTTACATCAATAAAAAATTTAAGGGGCGGAAGATTTTTAGCAAACATAATTGTGATTTTCTCACTTACCAAAGAAAAACATAATTGTGATATTCTAGTTTCCTTAGTTAACCAAAATTGATGGCTAAAAAACATCTTTTTGATCAATCTCTAGTTGATACAGTATCTTCTAATTCAAATTCAAATCTTTTTGTTACAAGGAACTGGCCTAATATCTAGCAGTTACAATATCTCCTAATTGATAAACCCCATGTACGAGAACGAAAGCTAAAAAAAAACTTCTCCTCATCTTCTATGTCATATACTTATGTGAAATCATACTTCTTTGTGAGTCCAGCTTTCTCCGAATAAGCTGTTTTCTCAAGGTGGATGGCTGTTTTGGTGATTAGGGATGGTGGCTTGTTGTTGAGAAGAGGTGGACTTTGATAACGGCTGAAGCAGTGATTAGGGACGGTGGCTGGCCGCTTGAGTTGCCATAATCTCTTTTATTATCCTTTCTAATTTTTTTTGTTTTTAATTAAGTAATTTTGTTGTTTTAATCAACTATTGTTATCTAATTATTATTCTTGTAATGGTACGTTTGTAACATAATTTCTTCTGTTACTTTAATTTGGAAAAATTATTCTATTTTATTTTTAGCTGTAGTTATTTATGTAAATGACTCAATAATCAAAATTATTTATAAAAATTGAAATTAATTTTAACATTGATTTATGGAAATCAAATAATTATTAAAATCAAATAGTCAACCGATATTAGTTTTAACATCAATTATTATAACTGATAAAAATATTTAACATCACTTACTATAACTGTAACAAATATTCACATCATTTATATTAACCGATGCAAAATTTAGATCACTTTTTGTAACTAATGCATGTTAACATCATTTAGAAAAATTGATGTAAATATTTGTATATTAACATCAGTTTGAAATAAACTGATACAAATTATTTGCATCAACAAAATGTAAATCGTTTGTTAAAGTGATACAAATTATTTCTACATCATTTAAATCTGATGTAAATATATAAAATAAATGATGTTAAACAACCTTTTTTTTGTAGTGTCTGTCTATCTATGTTTGTTGTAACCTTATGTTTGGTTAGCCTATTTTATCTATCTATTAGGTTGATGAGTTTCTACTCGTTATCTCCCATTCGGATTGAATGAATGAATAATGACAACAATTATGTTTGCAAAAAAAAAAAAAGGGTTTGTAACCAACTATTGAAAAATTAGAAGAAAATTAATTTGACATAGTTAAAGAAACAATAGAAATTTATAAGCACTGCAATATATGAATTCCAAATAATTCAAAGATAAAAATATAAATTAAATAAAACAATCTAAAAATACTACAATAAATTTTAAAATACAGTATTAGGAAAATAAAACGCATATATTAATTTTTCTTTTAGGTCAACATATTAATCTTACCTATTCCCAACTGAAAAAGTAAAAAGTATGAGAAAATTTTAGTTTAAAAATAAGAAAAATTTACTTTCCCATAAAAAAACATTTTCCAATTAAACAAAGTTGAAAGCAGTGTTTTTGAATAAATTATTTAAATATGAGACGATCTATGTTTATATAAAAGTGTGTATTTACAAAATTTCAAATTAATAATTAACTGTATATTTTCCTTAATCCCTTTTTCTATTTTTTTGTACAATTAATAACTTAAAATTAAAAATAAGTAAATAATATTATAATTTCAAATTTTATGAAATATATATATATATATATATATATAATCTCATTATAATTATTTTAAAAAACTTTGTATTTTTTAATAAATTCTGTAATTTTTGATAATTATCTTTATTTTTTAATAAATTCTGTAATTTTTGATAATTATCTTTTTACATTATTAATTTTTTTAAAACGAAATATTTTATATTTTTGTTGTAATTAAATTTCTCCTTTTAAATATTAACTTTTATACTTGTCAAAATCTGAGATTGATAACTTGACACATGTCAAAATCTTGTTAATGGCTAACTTTCAAAACCCATAAGATACTAGAATATAATCTATCTAGGATTGTTGTCTTGCATGCATACTAAAACCACAAAAAATTTGAGTGTAATAAGATGGCATGGTTCGGTCTCAAATACCGCATGACCCTAAGTAATTGGCATGGTTCAGTCGCAAATACCGCATGGACTAATATTGATTGCATTGTTCGGTCTCAAATACCGCATGCTAATGAACGGATGTTATGTTCTGTATTGTGTAGATGGCAAAGCTCAACAACGTCTCCTATGCTGCCCTTAATGTTTCTGGAGATAATTACTTGCAATGAGCATTGGACACAAAGATCCATCTGAAATCAAAGAGCTTATGCGAATGCATTGACGAAGACTTTGAATGTTCTGAAAAAGAAAAGTATAAGGCGATTATGCATATATACCATCACCTTGCTGAGAGTCTCAAGAACCAGTACCTCACTATTGAAGATCCTCTTAACCTTTGGATAGAGCTGAAAAGCATATATGGACACCAAAAGACGGTGCTCCTACCAAAGGCTCAATTTGATTGGAAAAACCTAAGGATCCTGGATTTTAAATCTGTGGATGAGTATAACTCAGAGCTATTTAAGATAGTCTCGATTTTGTAGTTATGTGGTACTGAGGTTACTGAGAAGGACTTGCTAGAGAAGATATTCTCAACCTTTCTCACAAATAACATATTGCTTCAACAACAGTATCGTGAGAAAGGGTTTAAGACATATGCAAGCCTCATCTCTTGTTTGCTGCTTGCTGAGCAGAACAATGAGATATTGATGATGAATAGTGAATTGAGACCTCCTGGTACAGCTCCATTACCAGAAGCTCACAAGGTTGACATGGCAAAGAAAAATCCTCAAGAGCCTATAGAGCCAAAAAAGACTAAGGAGTCTAACTATGTCCATAGGGACAAGAGTGGCCGTGGCCGTGGAGGAAGTGGACGTGGTGGTTCTGGTCGTGGGACTTACCAAGGACATAATTATGGTGGTCAAGGCCGTGGAAACCGATTCAGCTTTGGCCGAGGTTGGGGTAGAGGCCGCGGGTTATTTAAACTGCAACATAAGACCAAGTCCACTTGTAATAGATGTGGCATGGAGAACCATTGGATAAAGACATGAAGAACTCCTAAGCACCTTGTTGATCTCTATCAAGAGAGTTTGAAAAAGAATCCATAAGCTAACCTGGTTCATCTCGATGGTGAAGGTGATTTCGACCATGAGAAGGATGACCTATTGGATTATGAAACCTCTGATTGTTTAAAAGAGGATAATTAAACTCAAATGTGGTATTGATTTAATTTTATGATTTATGCTTTGCATTTGATTGAATTATTATTTTGGATTATTATTTTGGTTTAAATTCAATTATTTTATTTCCTTCAATATATATATTTGCTTGTTTTATTACTTTAGAGTTTAAAACACAAAATTCTTATCCATATTGGAAATGGCTAAGGACAAGAACATAATTGTGGTGGATAGTGGATTAAACCACACAATTTTGAAGGATAAGAGATATCTTGCAAAATCTCATAATAAAAATGCCAATATTAGCAAGATAGCGGGTATAGCAAGCCTAAGTGAAGGCTACGGCCAGGCATATATATTTTATGGCACACATTTTGAACTAAGTGATGCTTTGTATTCACCCAGCTCAAAGAGAAGCTTATTGAGTCTAAAGGACATTCGTTTGAATGGTTTTCATGTTGAAACAAAGGGTGAAGGAAACAAAGAGTTCCTATATATTACTGAAATCACCCATGGACATAACAAAGTCCTAGAGTCTATACCTGCACTAGCCACTGGTCTTTACCATGCTAAGGATTAATATGATAGAGGCTAATTTGGCCATGAATAATTCAATGAACAATTCACTCTATGGCATGACCGGCTTGGCCATCCGGGTTCTAACATGATGCGTAAGCTAATTATGATTTCAAATGGGCACACTCTTAAAGAGAGACGAGTTATCCCTAAGAATCTCACGGGTGTAGCATGTACACAAGGGAAACTCATTATAAGGCCATCACCAGTAAATGTAACTAAAGAGATTTTCCACTTAAGACTATACGTTTGGATAAGGCTGGTGAGTTTACATCCCAAGCGTCTGGAAGTGTGGAACATCATGTGGCAAATGTACATACAGATAATGGATTAGATGAATCCTTCATTAAACGTATTCAATTAATTGCTCGACCATTACTCATGAGGTCGAAGCTTCCTGTGTCGGCTTGGGGACACGCAGTATTACATGCAGCAGAGATTATATGCATCAGGCCATCTAGTGAGAATTAATATTCCCCATCCCAATTATTAACGGGTCATGAGCCAGACATATCCCATCTAAAGATATTTGGGTGTGCCGTTTATATATACCGATTGCATCATCACAGAGAACTAAGATGGGACCTCAGAGGAGGATGGGAATACATGTTGGATATGATTCTCCCACCATTATTATGTATCTTGAGCCAACTACAGGTGATTTATTTAAGGCCAGATACGCGGACTGTCAGTTTACAGAATTCGAATTTCCTATGTTGGGTGGAGAGAGAAGCAAGCTGGTCAAGGAAATATCATGGAATCAAATATCCTTAAATTGGCAAGATCCTCGGACTCTAGCATGTGATGCAGAGGTCCAAAAGATTATACATTTGCAAAAGCTAGCTATTCAATTGCCAGATTCCTCTGCTGACCCAAAGAGAGTAACAAAATCGTACATACCAGCTTTTAATGCACCAGTACGTATTGATGTTCAAAAGGGACACAATAATCAAGTTGCTACAGAGTCTAAGGCACGTTTGAAACGTGGTTGACCATTAAGTTCCAAAGATCAGAACCCTCGGAAATCTAAGAAAGGTGCAAATAAAACCGAGGTTAAGGAAATTATAGACATTGCCGCGGCAAATCCTAAGGTACCAAATGAGGTTTGGGACGCTGAACCTCAAGGACCTGAAGGTATTGATAATAATGAGATCTCAATCAATTATATCATGTCTGGAATACAATGGAACCGTAAGAATGTCGACATTGATGAAATATTTGCTTATAAGGTAGCACTTGAAATAAATGAGGATCATGAACCCACGTCTATATTAGAGTGCACTCAAAGTAAAGATTGGCTAAAGTGGAAAGAAGCCATTGACGTGGAGTTAAACTCTTTAAAGAAGAGGAATGTGTCTGGTCCGATCTTAAGGACACCATTTGATATAAAGCCAGTTGAACATAAGTAGGTCTTTGTAAGGAAGAGAAATGAGAATAATGAAATCGTGAGATATATAAGGCACGGCTTGTAGCACAAGGATTCTCTCAAAGACCAGGAATAGATTATGAGGAGACTTACTCCCCTGTGATGGATGCAACGACTTTTAGATTTCTAATAAGTCTGGCTATAAGAGAAAAACTGGATTTGCGGTTAATGGATGTTGTAACTGCATACTTATATGGTCCACTGGATAATGAAATATATATGAGACTACCAGAGGGTTTTGAGCTCAAAGATAAGATGGGTTCTCGAGAACAATACTGCATAAGGCTAGACAAATCCCTTTATGGACTGAAACAAAGTGGGCGTATGTGGTACAATAGGTTAAGTGAGTACCTAGCCAAAGAGGGCTATAAGAATGATCCCATCAGTCCATGTATATTTATAAAGAAGTTTGCAAACAAAGGATTTGTAATCATAGCAGTATATGTGGATGATTTGAATATCCTAGGAACCTCTGGGAAATCGTCCAAACAGTTGAATATCTTAAGAAAGAATTTGAAATGAAAGACCTAGGTAAAACTAAGTTCTGTTTGGGATTGCAGCTTGAGTACATTGATCATGGAATCCTTGTACATCAAATGGCATATACAGAAAAGGTACTCAAGAGGTTTAATATGGACCAAGCTCACCCATTGACTAGCCCAATAGTTGTAAGGAGCATTGATGTGGATAAAGATCCATTCGGTCCAAAGAAGGACGATGAAGAGATTCTCGATCCTGAAGTGCCATACCTCAGTGCTATAGGAGCGTTAATGTTCCTGGCTAGCCACACTAGACCAGACATTTGCTTTGCCGTGAACCTCCTAGCAAGATTTAGTTCTTGTCCGACCCAAAGGCACTGGAATGGCTTCAAACATGTGTTGCAGTACTTACAATGAATTTTAGATTTGGGTTTATATTATACTAAACATAACAAAGAAGGTTTAGTTGGTTTTGCTGATGCAGGTTATTTATCGGATCCACATAATGCAAGGTCTCAGACCGGTTATGTGTTTACACACAATGGTACAGCTATGACAAGGAACCAACCGTACTATATGAGGACAATATCGCCTGCATCGCACAGCTCAAGGAAGGATATTTCAAGGGAGATCGGACGAAGCACATTTTACCTAAGTTCTTCTTCACACATGCGACAACTCAGCCAATCTCTTCACCAAGTCATTACCGACATCAACATTCAAGAAGCTCACGCGCCAGATTGGAATGCGGAGACTTAAGGACTTCTAGTGATGCTTGGAACAGGGGGAGCAATACGTGTTGTACTCTTTTTCCTTCACCATGGTTTTGTCACACTGGGTTTTCCTGGTAAGGTTTCAATGAGGCAGCACCCCCAAGCGTATTGCACTGATCCTTTAGCATCAGCACGGTTATGTCATCCAAGGGGGAGTGTTGTAAAACACTTGGAATGGACTTCCCTAACCGGCCCATATACACGTCCAAGACCATAAAGCCCATCGGCCATTATCCTTGTACTAAGTCGGTTTAAGTGTTTAGTGTTTTCTATTGTGATAAGGCTTTGACCTTTACTATATATATGTAACATTACCTATTGAATCATGAATAAGAATAAGAGAAAACCTCCTTCGAGTTTCTCTATTTTAGAACAGGCAAAGAATTTGAAAGCCCTTTTCCGCTTTGGTTTGTGGCAATCCAGAAAGAGACAGCAGGGGCTATGGTCAGAAAAACCAGGTTCTCCAAACACTACCAGTTAGGATGGGAAGAGTGAGAACCACTCATCATTGACCACAATTCTATCGAGTTTCTTAGCGACTAGACCAATGTCTTGCTTGTTCGTCCTAGTGAAGGTGTTACCGCAGTATGGGAGATCGGATAAAGCAGTATTTCTAAGACAGTGATCCAAGTCACGCATACCACTTGGAGAAGAGCACGGGTCTGCTGTGGAGTGCTCATGAGGATACAAAACCTGATTGAAGTCCCCGAGAATAGTCCATGGTTTACTCGAGATAGCAGAGGTGACAGCAAAGTCTTCAAGCTCAGACCACAACAACTTTCTTGAAGAATTTGATACCGAGGAAGCATAGACAATGGATACTACCAACTCAGCCGAAACAAAAGGCAGTTTGACTAGGCAGGTTATCATTTGCAGAGATTTACTTAAAATAGATACCTGAACGGTTGGATGCCATACAACCCAGATCTTTCCAAGATATGAAAATTCATAATTTGCTTCAAAAGACCGGCCTGGGAACACGCGAGATACTATAGCTTGCGCATTCAGAGGGCTGACATGGGTTTCAACTAATCCTCCAAAAAGCAGTTAATTGAACTTCAACCATTTCCTAAAACTCCTACGCTTTCTTGAATCATTAAAACCTCTTACATTCCAACAAAAAATATCCATAAGAGATATGGGGATTTAGAGTATTGAAGGGCCTCAAGCCATAGCTCTGCAAATTTTCTTTCTCAACATTCTTTTTGAAATGACTTTCAAAAAATGGTCGGATTCAGCTTCGGGGTTATCATCATCCTCAGATATGCTGTCTGCGGATTCTTGAGAAGAGACATCTTCTAGGTTAGCACATTGATGATGAATGGTTGCGAAAAGGTTGTCGCTAAGGTCTCTACCGACTCTCATCAAAGACATCAATGTGCTCTTTGGAAGAAACCGGGGGCTCTACCTTTTCTTCGGTGAGAGCTGTTGGTCCTGCCTCTTTTGTATGACCACTTGTACCATGAGCATCCTGAGCCGGACTCTTGCTCTGCACAGCCAGAGCGTTTGGACCAATAGGACACACAGGGTTCACTTTTGTTTTAGCTTGCTGTATGGGGGATCTCCTTCCTTGGTTTGCCACTTCCGAAGGATCAGAGGTGATAGGTGCCATCTCAATTATTGGCAATTGGATTTTGATTGGTCTTTTCCCGTGAAGATTATTTTTCCTTACACGTGGACAGGCTGCAGCTATATGCTTTATTGAGCCACAGGCAGTACTTGAATCTCGCGTTAACTGCTTTAGGAAGAGGCTTCCTCGGGTCGATTATTGTGTAAACTTTGGCTGCCTCAATGTTTATCAGGTTCTCAGTATGCGGGTGAAGGTATACAGAGTGACCCACTAGACCTGCAATATGTTCCAGCCCCTCTCTGTTGAAGAATTCCAGGAGAACACCAACAAAGTCCAGCCATATCGGAACCTTCGAGAGCTCAGTTTTTGATGGTTTTGTCTCCGGTGACCACTTCGCTACAAACATAGATTGGCCATCTATTTGCCAAAGGCATTGGCTCAAGATTCGGCGTCTGGTGTTTAGACAGGGGACTTTGAATAAGAAAGAGTTGCCTTCCAATTTAGAGACTGTAATGTCCTTACGCTGGCGGCTCCAGATTCTATTCACAATGGCATGAACAGCTCCTCGGGGAGGAGGGTCTTCATAGGATTGACCTAAAATAAAGCTATCCCAGGCGTTTTTGTTTTTCTCAATCACTGCATTTGGGATAGTAACACACGCTTCACATGAGTCTAGAGTGAAAGAGGTGCCTTTTTCTCCAGTTTTATCGAGTTCCATTAACAAGATTCTTCCAAGGGAAGTCGTGTTTTGAAGTGGAAGCCGTCGGATCTTCCGCCTTCGCAGCTAAGGGGATATTAGAGGTCCCCGTAATAGCTTCAATTTCATTTGCAGGTATTGTCGAAGGAGAGACCGCAATAGTAGCTGGAACCGTGGAATTAGGGTTTTTTGTAGCCGCAATTTGCTCCTTTAGGGTGAAACTGTTGCAGGAATCCGGAGTACTTTGGTTAGCTGAGACTTTGGGAGGGCCAGGTAACTCAAGGGATTTGGAGATCCCAACATCTACACCAGCTGACTTTGGCGAATCAGGCGGTAGAGATTTCGAAACTGAAGAGGTCGGAGTGATGGATCCAGTGGGGATACCGCCCGAAGGGGGGTTTTTAGGTTTTTTTTGCCATGGGGACCAGAGGTAGCCGTCGCCGAGATCGACGAAGGTGATGGACGAAGGAGAGGGATCGCCTTTTTGTCGCCTTTTGGTCGTCTTTTGTCGATCAATTAAATATAATTCGAAAAAGATTCATTATTTGTATAGAATAATCAATTTAATTTGAAGAAAAACCTGCAAAATAAATCAATCATATAAAATGACAAATCATTTACTTACCGAAGATAGATTGAAGAAAATATACAAAACAAAGAGCCAATATGAGGAAGAAAACATATTAATATGCAAGAAAATGCTAATGCATTATTCACATCTTAAGACATAAGCTCCCAACTCGTGGTTAGCTGATTCGAAGCTGGAGCATCAATGCCATAATATTTCATTTCAAACTATCGTAAGTAAAATAGGTAAAGAAGATAATCAAAAGTCTTTTTGCTCTTCTCACACTACAAGAAAACATGTATTTTATGACTGCAGTATAGTCGACTAGTAGTCGCTAAATCAGATATAATGACTACTTTAAGTCTAATCACTATAGTTGTCAATCGTTAGTCAGTAAAAAATTCAGTCGTAAAATAGTCGGTAAATAGCAACCATGTAACGACTAAACACTGTAGCCGTGATATAGACGTAAATATTTATGACTATTTTATGATATTTTTACGATTACTACGATGTGAACTTTTTTTATATATAGTAGTTGTAATGTAGTCGTTAAATATTTACGACTATTTTACAATATTTTTACGATTAATGCGATGTGAACAAGAGTAGTTTAAGAGTAATCGTGATGTAATCGTTAGATATTTGGGACTACTTGACTACAAAGTTATGACTACTTGACTACTACATTATGACTACTTGACGACTATGTGGCGACTTTTTTCAAATGTTTTAGTGACTATTTGCCGACTGGTTTGACGACTATAGTGATTTTAAACCATAATCGTTTTTCTTGGTTTTGTATTATAACTCGAATTTCTAATCAATGAAAACCCGAAAAGTTCAAAAAAATTGCAATAACCACACGTAGACCACATTTGTAATAACCAAAAGTTTACCACATGTGCAATAACCAAGAGTAGACCACATTTAAAATAACCAAAAGAGACAACAAAAATGATCACTCTAAAACTAAGATTCTCACAAGTCACAAGGAACAACACATACACCAAAGTGACAAGTTCTTGAGAGTTAAGAAATAAAGATAAGTAACCTAAGAAATAACCTAAGAAATAACCTAAGAAATAACCTAAGAAGGAGATGGTCTTTATGTTGGAGGCTCGGTGGATGCATTGCTTGATTAAGACACAAAAAATTTCACAAAGGCCAGATCAGTTTGGCACAAGTACTTTTCCATGTACTCTATCTTCTTTTGTTTCTCAGCCACAACTTTGGAATGTTCTGCTTCACGAGCAGCAATCTCAGCATCACGTTTTGAATTATAGGCAACTTGTTCTTCAACTATATGTTGAGCTTCCTTTATTTGCTCTTGCAATGCTACAAACAATGAGGACTCTCCTCGGTGATTGCCCTTGGCATGGAGAAGATCCTGAAGATGATCCTTGAGGCTTCCATGTCCATAAATATTACCTCGTGAATCCTACTCAATGGAATGAGAACAGAAAAAGTGAAACTGTAAAAAGAGAAAATGAAAGTTTTGAATATAGATTGTGAAAAATGTTACTTTACCTGAAGAAAGATGGTCGTATAATCTTCTGTTGTGAGCTCCTGAGCTCTTGAAGGATCTGCCTCGATCTCAGATATCTTAGCTTGTAAGTTTTTCTCATAAGTTGTAATGATCTTATCGGCGTTTTGATCGACATGTGTACCATCTGACTTTGTATGTGTCTCTTTGAAAACCTCACCAAGACTCACCGGTCTCCCTAGTTTCTCTTCCTGTTACAAAAACTAAAAATGGGTTATGACATAAGTTAAAGTTGCAAAGGTGTAAGAAAATACATAAGTTACTCACCAAGCCTTGTTTGAGTTGTTGATACGATGTTTGCCCAGAGAAGTGCATGTAAGGACCGAGACCATTACGGTCAGATATACGAGCATTGGAATAGATTCGGCTCCTTTGCTGTGCTTCTTCAGTATCCCACTGTGCAACCATTGTTTTCTAGAGATTATCCTCTATCCATTTAGGTCGCAGTCGACTAGTCCTAGCGTCGCTAACCATGTTTTTCATATGGCGTTGACATATCTCATAGAAAAACTGTTGCACTGTCCCTGTTATCAAAGGATCCCAAGTGTGTGTTTTCTACCAAAAAAAGGAAAATAGAATTAAATTAGTGAAAAACAACACAAGTAAAACACATCTATGAAGGATATATGACAGAAAACTATACCGCAAACTCAAGGAAGTATATTTCTCGTCTCTCCGGAGGCACACATGACCAATAGTATGGACCATCAAATTTGTTTAAAAAACTTTAGTAATCTTCCGAGCCAGTTGTGATTTGACATCACGAGTAAACGTGCAACACACATGAAGTGAATACAGACCTCAGAACATAAAAATCGAGGCATATGCAAAAATCAAACAAGATAAAAACCAACAACAAAAATGAAACCATAAACGTGTGTACTTCACTAAGACAACAAAAATCAAGCTACTAAATAGAAGACGGTTGTTAAATTAGGAAAAAAATTAACATACCAAGTCGTTTTAGGCTTCGGTTCTGGAGAGAGGACGGTGGTACAATTATGCTGGTCTAGCACCATTAGTATAGCGTTTAGAGCCCTCAACGTGTCCTCCTGGGGTTCCGGCAACACTGGATCTGACTCATCGAAGTTGTTACCTTGAGAAGAAGGATGACTTTGAGCGTGAGAGTTCTGAACTGGAGATCTTGCAGCATCCTGCATTGGATTCGATTGAATTGGTGGATTTTTCTGAACTTCTGGTGATGACCAAGTTGGATGGTCTTCAACTTCTCGATTCACAGAGTTCTGAAATAGCATATGCGATGGTGGATAGTTTCTGAATTGTGGTGCGGCTGATGTCGATAGTTGGGGGGAAACGCGGGCTTGTTCTTGAGGCGTCTGAAGTGTCTGAGGCGTAGGATTTTGAGCCACCGACGTGAAGTTGTATTGAGCCGGTAGAGGCTTGATTCTTCTCACCTTTGTGGGAGGGTTAGAGCCATTGGGTATCAGAGAAGCGTTGGGGACAACATTTCTCTTTTGTCCAGGCTTCTTAACTTGAGGCATCGTGATTCCAGAATTGAGTCTTCTCAGGTGAAGAAGAAGAAAAATAAGAAGAAAAGAGAGATCAGCGATTAAGAGAGAATCGGCGATGGAGAGAGATTGAACGGCGAAGAAGAATGATTAGGGTTAGATAATGTTGTGGGGCTTGTATTGGACCGCATAAATGGATTTTTGGGTTTAATTAACCCAAATATTTTGAATTTAGTCGCTAATTAGTAGGTATATATAAATTCGATTTTATTTGGAAAAGTTGGGCTTGTTTTGGACTCCAACTTTGGACCGCGTAAGTATTCAGTTTAATTAACCCAATTTTTAAAACTTAGTCACTTGTTAGTCGTGAATCATTAGCCAAGATTAATTTTATAAAAACATATAATTTAGTTTATATATTTTAAACATAAAATTTAGTTTAAATACTATTTAAACATATAAGCATAATTCAGTTACATATTTTTATCGCACAAATTTGACATAAGCATAATTAGCAGGGTTCTTCGTCATCTGGTTTCTCATCATCCGAAGATGATATATTACACAAGAATTCATCTTCAGGTTCCACATCTTCGACACCGTAATGGAGATTTATTGGGTTTACTCCCTCTTCCAAATTTTCAAGTACAAGATCTTCAATTGTAGTCATCAATACAACATCATCATTTTCTGTTTGCAAAAGAGTCGTCTCTGATTTGTTTTTATATTCTCCAGAAATATTTCCCCTCGAATTCACTTTTAGAACATTGAGCCATATTTGCTTCGGTTTTTTTGTGTATGGGTACAGAATATAACAAACTTATTCTGCTTGAGAGGCTGCATGTGCACATTATCAACATATTGAAAGTTACACACACATGTCGACATTAATGTTTTATATATGTAAATATATTATATACTTACCTAGAATAAATGGTTCGTATTTATTATACTTTCTTGATGAAAGAATGTCTACGACGCCACCATTGCTGATCCGAGTGCCTCTGCCTATAACAGGGTCATACCACTTGCACTTAAAAACTGTTATTCTCAAATTAACCATCCCTTCATACTGAAGCTCTATGATATCAGTTAAGCTTCAATAGAAATCCGCTGCATCAGATTCATCCTTGTAATTTTCACCTTTAGCACATACCCCATAGTTACATGTCTTTCATCCAGCGCTGTGATTCTCTGTATGAAATAAATAGCCTCTTGTAAAATACAATTGCCATGTTTTCACCTTGTTCAAAGGTCCATGCACTATCTCTTGAACCCAAGTAGGAAATGGATTTGTGGCGTTCCAGTAAGTAACCTTCATATATGTACATAGTTATGTTCAGTCAAAAAGTAAACATGATTACAATATATAGCATAAATATTGTTGTCACGTACATATTCTTTAACCCTTAAATGATATTCGTTGCTCTTTTGGCGAAGAGTTCTTTTTTGGGAAGTCCAGGATATTTTCTGAAATAAAATCCTCTAACATTCTATATATAAAAGACAAACACAAATGTATATGAGAAATCATAGCAAATTATATATATATATATATATATATATATATATATATATATATATATATACTAAAGCGCAAGTAATCTGAGAGATGCCTACGTAATTATATACCTCTCAATTGGTTTAAAATAATCACAACTTCTTAAAACATATGCGTGTGCGCATTAATAATCTTGCTTTGTAAGCCATGTTTCATGCATTTTCCCACTTGGACGGCCAATGTGAGTAAATATAGAAGGCACTCCAGGCAAGTGATATAAAACCTTCATCAAATCTTGTTAACCTGACCAAATGATTGAAAATTAAATATTCACGTAATATACCACACTTCATCGAATCTTGTTAGCATTTACCTTGATTTTGTTTGTATGTTCGCGGCAAAGTAGTGCTATGAGAAATATGCAATCTCGTCACTGATATATGATTCAACAATTGATTATGCCGCATATCTTTTGTTCTTTGCTTTTCTTTTCAATTTTTTAAAAAATCTTTCAAAAGGATACGTCCACCTATATTAAACAAGGACTCGTAATTCAGCTTCGTAGGGGAGACATATAGGTAGGTGCTCCATCACATCGAAAAAAGATGGCGGAAAGATCTTTTCCAAGTTGCATAGGACTAGAACTATGTTCTGTTTTAGAATTTGAGGACGACTTGTATGCAAAGTTCTCGAACATAAGTCCCGGAAAAATGCTCCAACCCCTACAATATATATTCAAACTTCATCACATGAAGAACTATATAATTACTTTATAAATAAATAGAATTTTGAGTTATTAATTAATTAGTACCTGATAACGCAAGGTAGACGTTCCGGTGTATGAGTTCTGCAAAGATAAATAGAAGTAATCGCTCCATAAAAACATGATAGTCATGGCTCTTCATGCCTGAAAACTTTCCATTTTCCATATCAACACAACTAGCTAAGTCTGGCGAATAACTATCTAGGAATTTAACCGAGTGTTTCACACATTCCAATAAGCTTGTTATGGCTTCGTCTGTAAATGTATAGGCCGGGGAAGGTGCTTTACCCCTACTATCAAGATGTAAGTGTTGCCGAGAATAGAACTTTACTATATCTAATCTTGACATGATGGTATCTTTTGATTTACCCTTCACACGCATAAGAGTAAAGATGATGTTGTCCAAAAAATTCTTCTCTGTATGCATCACATCAATATTATGTCGGAGATTGAGGTCCCTCCACTATGGCAGCTGCCACAATATGATTTCTTTGTGCCAGTTATGTTGCTTCCCATATCCCGGCATCTTCCTTTCATGACCATTTCCACCGATGTCCTTGGTTTTTGGTGGATTTACACCATTCAACCGCTAAGAATAAACGTGCTCACCGGTCAAAGACTCAGGTGGATACACTCTCATAGCATCTTTTCCCTTTAAGAAGTCTTTTTTTATTCCTCCTAAGAGATGACTATGAGGAAGAAATCTTCGATGACAATAAAACCAACACGTCTTCCTTCCATTAGGTAGATAAAAAGACTTTGTATCGTCCATGCAAACTGTAGAAGATAATTTACAATGTGTTGTCCATCCAGATAACATGCCATACGCTGGTAAATCGCTGATCGTCCACACCAGGATTGCTTTTAGATTAAAAGTTTGACTCAAGGACACATCGTACGCATCAACTCCAGTAGACCACAACTCTTTCAACTCCTCAATAAGAGATTGGAGAAATCTATCGAGACTAGCTCGCGGATGATTTGACCCAGAATACAGAATTGTAAAACAATTACTCTGTATTCATGCATATACCAGGGGGTAGATTATATGGCGTCAAGATCACAGTCCATAAAGAATGATTACGAGACATGCCAAATGGATTGAATCCATCGGTACAAAATTCAAAATACACGTTATGGGATTCTTCGGCAAACTGAGGATTTTGTTCTTGAAAATACCTCCACTCCGCTGCATCCGAAGGATGATTCATTTCTCCCTCTTTTGTTTGGTGCTCGGCATGCCATCTCATTGCTGCTGCAGTCTTGTAGCTTTGATACATTCTCTTCAATCTATCAGCAATAGGTAGATACCACATATGACTATATGGTACTTTGGTTCCACGTCGGCCCTCCTTAGGCTT